>NW_022111367.1:15692748-15701306 GCF_000313985.2 Echinops telfairi
TACTTATTACAGGATTTTAACATTAAAATATACTAACAAATAACTCTGCCTATACTGGGATGATGGAGCTACCTACCTCTTTTCCAAAAAAATGGGGTTAATTTTTCCTTCCATGCTCTCTAAAACTTTTAATTGGCAAAAGATGTGAATTTGTATTGAATGTAGGATTATCAGATTTTGACACAAATATTTTCATTAGAACCTCTGATAGTACATTGGTTAAAGTGTTGAACTGCCAGTCAAAGGATTTGTGGCCCAAACTCCCCAGCCACTCCACTGAGAAAAATGTGGCATCTTACTTCCATAAAGACTTACAGCCTTGAAACCCCTAGGGAGCAGGTCCACACTCTCCAGTACAGTCACTGTGAGTAGGGGTCACTCCAGGGCAAAGGTTTGGCTTTGGGTGTTCATGATGATGATGTATGTAGCCTGCCTTCAGGGACAATTTGAAGCCATTTATTTGGTTTAATGTATCTAAAAGTTTCAAAAGCCTTCTTGATGAGAAGTAGTCAACTAATATTGACTATTATTATAATAGTAGCAGTATTAGTAGAAAATATTACTTTATCTATGTAGTTTCATTTAGCTGAATATAGGAGAAAAAGTAAATGATTTCTTGTGTTGTTATTGACCATTCAATCTTTCTCAGAGTGAGATAAAATTGTATGCATTTGTTCTGTTCACTTATACAACTTTTCCCTTTAAGTCTGTGATTTATCTCCCCTGAAATGAATAGGAATATTTCACTTTGTGAATAAGACATATGGTATCCACAAGATCCAGGTATATCTATAAGACTAGCTAAGGCCAATAATAGGTAACAATGACATTTATTAATATGTTAATTAATATGTTTAGAATAAGTGAGTTTTATTTTAGTTATTTAATATAAAAATGCAAGTTTCAAAAAATATATAAATTAATTAAATGAAATAAAGTATTTCTCATGAAGGATTTTTTCCAAAGTATGAGTTAAGAGGCATATTTTTAATTTTGAATGACAAGGTTATATTGTTCTTGGCTGAACAATGATAAATAATTTTTCAAAATTCTAACTAGTGTTAAAATTCTAACTATTTCACCATGGAAGAGTATTATTTTGACATATTCTCCAGGAATTGTATGATGTTAATGTTCATTAAATTTTCACCAAAGGAAATAAAAACTCCATTTCACATTGTTAAAAAGGAGTTATCAAATGGGAAAAAGTTTTCATGAGTGTGTGTGTTTGTGTGTAGATCACAGATCACCTGTTACTTTAAAGGACATTTGAAAAGAAAAAAAATTCCAAATAATTTTGCATTATATAGTTTATTTCCTGGAATACATGTAGCTCATTCCAAGGTGACTACTTTTAGGCTAGTACATTGGAGCCAAAAAAGCATAAACTTTGCAGCCATACATTTGAGTGTGTGCATCAGGTCCCTGGTGCACTGTACACATGACTTGTAGCGCAGTCACTTTGTGCCTCAGATACCACACTTGAAGAAAATGCTAAGGACAGCAAAATGACTGGCAGGGGAAGACCCTTGACAAATGTTAGGTTATTTCCCCTTTCCTTTCCCCTTTTAACCTCAATTAACTAGGCAAGTTCTGGTATGTTGGATAAAAATACTGGTTCCACTAATTTTTTTTACATTGTATTCAAATTCAAACTGAATATAATTTGCTACCTAAATTAATCAGTGAATAAATCAGAAAATGCAAGTGAAACATACATTATATTTTAGCTCAGTGAAACATGTAAACATTGAAGTTATAATCTTATTTTCAAAGATGTTATTAACTTATTGGAAATCAAGCTTGAAATGTGTTGCTCTCTGCTGTATAATATAAAGGAAAATGGGAGAAATTATTAACTCATTTTTATATCAAGGGGTAGAGATTTTATGGTGTATTTAGGCACACATAAATAGTATCAGTGGATCTTGTATTAAATTTCAGGTACATTCTTGTTTGGTCCATATGTTTGCGTCTGCATCTGGAACTACAAAGCCTTCCTGCCTATCTACTCTGATTTGGGACCACTGGGCCTGTCAATTCCATTTTGAGCAATGGTGACCTCAAAATGGGTCAGAGTAGAATTATGTTTCATAAATTTCATAGGCTTTTTATTGCCTGATTTTTCAGAATTAGATTGTCAGTTCTTTCTTCACAGGTGTCTCTAACTGGTGTCATTATCCACATTTTTGGTTAACAGGGAGCATGTCAACTGTTTGCGCCTCCCAGTGGATTCCAGCGATAGTAAATACGATTTTAAAGTAATGTTCTTTTAATAACAACGATTTGAATTTTATTTAAGAGGTGCTAGAAAATTCAGGTGGAAATCCAACTTTGAAATGATACACAAAATATCTAGGGTCATTGAAAAATGTACCTGCACAAGATCACACAGTAGAACCAGGAAGAAAATGATCTTTTGAAACTGTAGCTGTATGGGTTTTCGTTTTATTTCTCTTCAGAGTTGTCAGACTGAAACATTTTCATTGTTTTATTTCTAATGATTCTGTGCATTTTGATATGTATCAACATTAATGGATACTTTCAGGGTAGGCAAAAGGAAATTATATTTCCTTTTGATTTAGCTATTTAATTTGATGTTACTACTAATGAGTACCAGGAAACCTTCCTATAATACAAAATAGGTTTTACATGGTAAGCTTTTTCTATAAAAACAGAGTAAGTGGTCATTAAAATATTAAATATAAATTTAATTATATATATATTTGGAATGATATATGTATGTGTGTGTATATATGTATATATTAAAAAATTCACCAAAATACTTTTATGCACTGAAAGCTGGTTATATTGATTATAGCTTATACTAAGGGTCCCACTGGCAAAAATTTGGAAATCATTGTTATTGAAGGCGCTTTAATATTTGTTGTAATGGTATTTACACATAGCAATACACTTGTAGAATATTACTAGCTTTAGGCCTTCTCTAAGCCTGAACAAACTCAATTCCCAAACTCTCAGAACAATTTTTTAAGCAGAAGGGGAAAATGCAGGCCTTGAGTCAAATGTAGTAGTGATTCTATAGTAGACGGAAAACAGAATTGGATACTGTAGGGGTCAAACACAATTTATTAATGTTGGCACAGTACTCTGTTCACGATTGCTTTTATATGCTGGAATGAAGGGCAACCAAGACCACAGGAGAGAATTCTTCAGTCTTCCACATTCAAAACAAAAGCTTACTTAACAACAACATGAATAATGACACCAGTGATAATTAATCACTTTCTATACATCTTTCATTTGGAAAAACATGTTATGTGTTTATTTGAATTAAATTTTACAGGAAGTCTCCTAGTTAATATTATGAATTTCATCATACTTGTCCAAGATAATCCATGCTTTACCTGACAGAAATGCCAACAATGTTACAGTAATTTATTAACTGATTTGATAAGTGTCTTTTATATGAACTCATTTTTCCTGATGATCTAAATATGATATCAAATATATAAACAATGAAAACCATAATGATACTTAATACTTTACAAATTGAATCCTACCAAAATTTTAAGATTCTTTAAGTTATACAACCTGTGAAAATTGAACAACTATTTTCTCCATGGAAAAGATCTTAAAAATATATAAAGGAATTTGTTATAGGTAAACATTTTTAGTGTGAAAAAGTTTACTTATTATTGGGTGTTTATATTTTAGAAAGATAATTGGAAAATTTAAAAATAATTTAATCATATACAAGTAATCTTTATTTCGATTTTGTTAGTATGGTTTATTATATTTTTGAAACACAATGAAAATTTTAAGAGATATTTATTGTCTTTTTATCTTCTGAAAACATATATTCCATTGTGAAGCAGTGATACACTCTGCTGACATTTTATAGATCCTGATAGGAATCAGTTCCTTAGTTTTTCTTTCTTTTAATATATGCATTTCCCTCTAAATCTTGTAACCTTTCACTTTCAGCTTTAAGTGCAGCACACATTCTTTTCACATAGAGGGCAGCTTTATCCCTCTGAATGCCAGATTCCCCGTCAGTGATGCAGCCTTTCCCCAGACAGACAAAATTGAGGAGAGTCCAAAACATTATAATAACATTTGTCTCCGTTGTTGATGAGGGCCAACACGTATTAATTTGTCATTTGCTGTATATTTATCAACCAGATTGCAGACTATTTCCAGACTGAGGCAGTTAGAGGCCTTTATTAAAAATGATGCTTTTGAAATCTAATTTATTTCACTATGCATATATTTTGTTTAATTCTTTTTACTTCGGGTCTTGCAAGCTAATAATATTTCAAAAGTGTCAAACAGGCATGTTAAGCATTTCAAACCTATTATATTTTTTTGTTAATTTGTTTTAGTACAATGTTATATTATATTCATCTCTTCTGCTCTACTCTGGATATTTTAAAGGAAACCACACTACCATTGGAACTGGTACAATGGCAGCTGGTATTAAACAATCATACTTTTAAAGAAATTTGCCTAAGACTTTAATAGAGGGGTAATATCAGGAAAAATATGAATAACCAAGGAATCAAGATAAATCACTTTTAAAGATTTAAACAGACCTTATATATCACACATAAGAATAAAAGGTAGAAAGTGTATGCTTACATAAGTGTATGTATGTTACTATCAAGACTAATATTAGTTCATGGGTTATTGAAAAAATTTCAGAGATTTTTGTGAGATATGAGTTACAAAATATAGTGCAAACTCAATGAATATACATCAAACTATTAAGCATCTTCATACATATCAAGATCATGTTGCCTAGATTTTTTATTTGACATAGTAGCTTATAACATTTAATTTCCTCTATGTAAGCTTTTATACCCTACTGTTATACTTTAATGTTTGCTGCTTGTTAAACTTTTCTTGTCTTTAAGACACTGTGATAGTTATATAATGAATGTGAGGATTTAGAGACAAACACTCTACCTACTATGAGTGTAAAATATAATGACAAAATATAGTGTTGTATTGATATAAACATGCCAGATTGAAGGCACAAATAATCAGCATTATAGAAATCCAGATGAATTTATCAAGCTAGAATATTCATACTAAAGTGGAAAAAATGATTCTTATTCCTGGCATCTCAAGAGCAGAAATTGAATTCTAATCTCACTGTGTTATTCACAATATTCTTTCACTGCCCTTAGCTTCCTTTATTCATCTGGTGAGCAAATCGTACTACCTACTTCATGTGACAGTTACTATAAAACAAGATATTATGAAAACATGTTCTAAATTTAAAATGGTTAACAAAATCAAAATATTGTATTCAGCAGGATATATAACACCAACTTTTATAAGAAATTGATTTCAGTGACTTAAGACCAAAGAAAATTTATTTCAAGTTCATGAAAAATCCAGTGCATTTACTTGCAGTTCAGATGGACTGATTTGAGAACACAGAAAAAGTCCATCATTTCTTAGGATCTTGGTGTCATTCACTAGATTCTATGTTTTCAATAAAGAGATATAAGAAGAGAGTGTAGAAAATGTATAGGGATAAAATTTCTAAAGGTCATGCCTAGAATTGGTATTCACAACTTCCACTTACAAACATGTGACAGTTTCGTAAACTTCTGTCAACTTGAGAAGGGGTGGAGTCTAGCCTGTCAATTAGGTCACAGCTTGATGCCTTATTTGGAGGCGCAAAGGAGATAAATACCTCACTGGTGGTCAGACACACACTCTCTCGCTGCTAATCATTTCTGTTGACAAGCCACATGGCGTTACAACTGATGGAGCCAGAGCTCCCGAACTGGAGGAGCCACGTGGAGACCCCAGCCGGGGCTGAGATGCTTTCACTGACACTGGATCCACTAGATGTTCCACCCACTTGGCTGTGATCTTCCTGTATTCAGCTTCATTGACTGTGTTGCATGAGCCTGAAGAGGAATTTATAGTATCGGACATACGAGCTGACTTGATCTGGACAGGGATGTTTTCTTTCTTTTTTTTTTTTTTAACATTTTATTAGGCGCTCATACAACTGTTATCGCAATCCATACACACATCAATTGTGTAAAGCGCATTTGTACATCGTTTCTCAAAACATTTTCTCTCCACTTAAACATTTTCTTAAGATACAATTACTCTATGATATAAAGTTCTCTATTACACACATGAGTGTCTATGAATTTGTTTCTCTAGTCAACCAGGATTAACACAAAATGCAATCAGAAACAGATTATACTGATAGAACAAATACAATAAGAGATAGTAACTGTGTTAGTATGGGTAGGCTAGAGAAAAATACAGAGACACCCATATGGGTATAAGAAAGAGCTAGTAGATCCAATGGCATTGTAAGCATCTCAGTGCTAGAAGGAGTCTCCACGTGGCTCCTCCAGCTCAGGGCACTAGTCTATCGCCATGTGTCTTATCAGCTGACACCCAAGGAGTCAGCGTGTATCCCACCTCCAGCGAGTTTTCTCCTTAGTGCCTCCAAATGCGGTCATCAAGCTATGACCTGATTGACAGGCTATCTTCCACCACTTCATGATTAATTCTCTCAATTAATAACAGATTATGTAACTACCACCACAACCATGTTCTATCAAAATACAAGAAAAAATTTAATGTCATCTAGAATGAGCATGGGCATTTTACATTGCTGAAAATTTTTTTTTAATTTCTCAGATTAGTTAAAAATTAGCCAGTGTCTGCTATAAAATGAGCCATTGTAGTTACTTTAATTCTTGTTTGAAAGATGACTAAGCATTGAATAAATGAAAAAAAGATTGAGAAATTCCAGCTAAACAGAAAGGTATCACCCATGAACAGAAAATGCAGACCAATTTCAAATTAAGGAATACCTTTAGAAATAAAAAAAGTCAGAGGGCTATAGTTTTTATCATAATATCCCCACATTTTATCTGTGAAACAATTCATTATTAAAAGGCCTAATCTCTTTAAAAAATAATTTATAATAGTAGCATATACAACATAAGTATTTTTGTAGATTAAAATTGAGAATGTGAATTGAATCATTGGCACACTGCCTGGTTCATTGTAAGCCCATAATTAAGGCTCAATAGTGAAGACATTAAAATGCTTCAAAGGACAACAAGTGTAGTTTTTCTATTTCTCCTGTATTCTGATTTGGCCCAAGTTAATATGCCTACAACTCTAAAAGAGCTGTAATAAAAAGTACAAAGAGGAACATAATAAATAAGAATCATTTTTAGGGATGCACAATCTCTAAATTATGAATGAGATTCATTCTTGTATGTGTCTCTAAATAAATCTTTATGGGGAATTTGTAGGTAAGTCAGAACAGGCGCATGCAGTTCTCATTTATTCACACTTCTTTTAAACCTGCATGTCCAGCAAATGAAGGTGACTGTGATGAAATTTATTCTGAGCAGGTTTGGTTCACATGTTTCTGTGTCCTAGTAACTTATGTTACATTAAAGGGCAAGTTGTCTGAAGACCGGAAGATCATAATCCAAGGACTGCCTGTATTTTAGAAACCAGTAGTAGCTTATTAAACAGTACATGATTGACTTTGACTCTTCTACTTTCAATACATCTGGTAGGTAGTAGGTCAGGATCACTAAGGCGAGTGAGTAGTTTATGCACTCATTGATCATGCACTCATTCCAGGAGCAACGTTATTAGTTAGGAGGACACAGTGTTTCAGTTCAGCTTTAGGCTAACTTCCAAATCCAACTAAAACGTTGACATAATTCAAGTGTAAGACTGGCTTATTTTCTTAAGGAAAATTTAAAATTCAATGATGAACCCTTAGTAACTTGAGAGATAACTGATGTAGATTACATCTAAAAACTAGGTAGAAAGTAACTAAACTTTCAAAATAGTGCAGCAGAATGTCATTTATCTTGTATTTAATAGAGAAGCACTCAGGACTTTGACACCCTTTTAAATCAAAATGTCAACACTATGGATTATATTTAGAAATGAATAGGCAGCCAAGAGTGGGCTGTAGACCACAGCTGGTATATGCTTCACAAATCCAGTGACCTTAAGTATATTGCCATTGTTGAATACCAGCTGGGGATTCTGGGTTTCACTCAACTTTATTATCCAAAAACAAATTATTATAATTATATTTCAGTCATTTAGGGTCTGAACTCCAGAAAACTGGGCTGGAAAATAAAGATGTATATTTATAAAATACAATTTATTATTTACTGGAGCACCATTTATTATAAATAGAAATGTTGTGGAAGGGAACAGTATTAGAATGGAAAATATTATCATTTAGATAATTTCTATAAATACAAATGCCTATTACAACATACAAATTTATCTTTTTGTGACTTATATTTAGCTTAAGCATAATCATTCTATGTTTTATTGTAAATTTTAACATTGTAATTCTTACTTTTTCAGTTCAACCAAATAATGCATAATTTAACCAGATGAAAATATAGAAACTGGACATTTTCTCCATAGATATCAAATATTAAATGTACTTTTTACTTATCTATACGATGTTAAAAAATCCAATATAGCTAACCTTTTCTATTTGTTAAAGTCACAAAAACACAAATATAGTATGACTTCAGTAATATGCAATACATAGAATGGAC
>NW_022111367.1:15706514-15717481 GCF_000313985.2 Echinops telfairi
GGAGACAACAACATGAACAAAAACAAGACAGAGCAAAACCAAGGAACAATGTACAACAAAACACTCTAAAAAGGTCTTGTGTAACACCTTTATCCAAATTCACTCTTGTAATTTTTTTTCTTGACTTCTGCTTCCAAGAGAATTGATTGTGGATACAAGCGAGACAAAATTTTTGACAAGTTCAACTTTCCCCCCCATTTATCCTGATGTTACCTCTTGGTCCAGTGGTGAGGATTTTGATCTTCCTTACATTGAATTGTAATGTATGCTGAAGGCTGTCATCATTGATCTTCATCAGCAAATGCCACAAATCCTCTTGACTTTCAGCAGGCAAGGTTGTGTTACCTGTGTGTTTTCAGTTGTTCATAAGCCTTCCCCCAGTGTTGTGTACTTCTTCTTCTTCATGTAATCCAATACCTGATGGATGCCTGAATTCTTTTGTCATACAATTCATAATCCCCCACAACATCTCATAACTTCACTCCTTTATTAGGTTTTCGAATCAGGTAAATCTTTACTGGAACACCCAGTCTGATGTTCTGCCCATAGAGAGGCTGAAAAGTTTGAACCACTGACCTTCTGGTTAGTAGACCAGTGCTTCACCTTGTCCACCACCAAATCCTTACAAATCACATGGTCACAGGAAAAATTCAAAATTTGGTTACTATGAAGTCTCCATAAGCTAGTGCCATTCTAGATCTCTTACTTTGTTTCCTTTCTGCTCCCTCTCTTGACTCCCATGTCACACTGAGCCCCTTGATTTAACTATAGGTACAAGAGTTCTCCTGGGAGACACTTCACACAGAATCCATAGATATGACATGGCATGTTACCTCACTTTCCTTATAGTTTTATTCAAAAATAATGTTTTCATTCAGGCCATCTCTGCCTACTTTTTTATAAAATTCCTTTCACAGCCGTAACAGTTTATGCCCTCTTCTCCTGCTCTATATATTTTTTATTCCTTCTTACTATCTTAAATATTTGTTATACACAAACATGCATTCTTATGATCTCTGTGGTTTTATAAACTGTATAAAGGCAGGGATTGCCTCATTTGCTGCTATATAGTATCATATGTATAAGGTGGCTCCACAAGGTCATGGAAATAGATTAAAATATAAATAAAATTTTCTGTGAATTCTATGAAGATCCTTTGTATAATCCATTTTTGACAAATGGAATTAGATAATACAGTACACTATGCAGATTGTTAGTGTGAAAACTAGAATTACATGCTGAAGTGTGCTAACTTAAAATATGCATTTCTTCTACATTGTCATGTTAGCAAACAGTGCATTACTTTCATTTAAAGGTGAAAATCCATGCTTCTGGTTCACTGTACTGGATTTTTTGGGCGAACGTATCCTGAAGATATAGAAAACATTCTAAATAGTCTTTCCCACTGCGGTAAGCCACTTCCTAATCTAAAAGTGATAATCTTATTCTGTCAGTACTGGCACCTACATATCCTAACATAAGTTGATGACACTTTTTATTCAACCCTACTATGTAAATTGTGAAGTTACCATCGTGTCTGCTCCATGATGGTAATAAAGTATACCTTTTTTTGGGTAATAAAATGTACCATTTTTCTAGTTCTGCATAATCTCCATGACAAATGCTATGCTATATTCATGGCTAAAATTCTATCTCATTGATATTTTACTCTATTTTCATTGATCCTTTATATTATCAAATACAATATCCTCTCCTGATGGGACTAGATTTCCTAACGACAAGTCCAAAGGAAGTGAGGAGAATTTTGTCATCATCCCTTGCCAAGGAAATCTTCTCTTCTCATCTTCATTTATTTTAAAACTGATTTTTTCCCTCTTCCGGAAACCTATGGCATATTAAAATTCAAAAGCATTCTTCGAGTAGAGGAGTCAAATTCTTACTTATCATCTATGTTTTCAAAAATGGTGTTCCTGTGTTCTAAATGAAAATGGTTGATTTTTAAAGGCTTACATATTGCCACTCTGAAATAGTTTTGTGTTACTTTGTGGAGTTATATTTCTTCTTGAAGGGAACTCTAACATGATGTTATCTTTACATACATTTATAAATAAAGGAAGTTTCAGTCTGTTTCTGCTTTTGCACATGTGCTATATTTATATTTTAATAACACATATCGATACACAAGGAAAGTACACAATTTAACTTAAGTGATAAAACATTTTAAAATATGTAATATTATATTTACACGTATCCCCATAAACATCTTCAAAGGTTTGTACAGCAGTAAGTATATAGATTTATATGCATGGCTTTAAACATGCCTCTTGTTGTTTTGGTTTTTTGGGTTTTTTTATATAGTAATGCATGTAGAATGAAAAACAGAGATTTTACTCTAAAATTAGTTTTATTTTTATTTTTGTCTCAGACACAGAAAGTTTAAATTATGCTTGGATATAATACACTTCTCAGAAAAGAAACATGGCCAAAAAAAGGAGATTTTCACTGAATCAGATGATGTCAATGAAATGGAAAGAGAGCAGGGAATCTGTTTTGCTTTATTGCTCTGTGGGCCCTGCAGCCGTTTTCTGACGCTTGAAGCATGGAGTCACTGATTGCAGGTGGCTACCATATCGCCTTCAGTAGCAACCCAAGCACTTAGTCTGAAAAGGAGGCCAGGTGGCCCCTGAGGAATTATAGAAAGAAACCATGTAAAAGTTGAAATGAGAAAAAGCTGGGAAACAAATACAAAAGGATGTGTTCGCAAGGGTGAGTGCTCCCCGGAAGGCCACCTCAGCAGAAATCTGGTAACTAGGCCAGCAGAGAACAGTCATCCTCGTTTAAATTATGCTCGCAAAAGTCTGCCCTATCTCTTCCTCAACCTTAAATTCTGCTCTATATTCAAACATGCAGAAAAAATTTAATACATATTTGGAAAACAGGCTCATATTCAGCACATTTTATGATATATATTTATAGAGAGTTTGGCTGCATTCCTTCAGCTGGTAACTACATTATCCTCCACCTGATGTTGATAGATAATGGAGATTTTTCAGCTTATCACACATTTTATTTCAGTGTAATTGAGACTACACAGGAATACAACAGTATTAATGAATAGTTCAATAGAAATTCAGAAAAGTTTTCACTTCCTCTCAACATTTTGCAATGATCAGGGATTAAATATTCTATTTTAACCCAATTCAGTTGTGCACATGATATTACGTGTCACTTGATGGCAAACATCCCACCAAGGTTGACCTGCACTTAAGGCCTTATGCCAATTAACAAAGACCATTCTGCAGCTGCTCCTGCTAATGATCCATCAACAGTAGGTATATTTTCAGAATGGAAAAAATAAAAAGGTATATCCCAGTTGTTATGATGTGTGTTTGTCTGGTTTTCTCCTTCAAAGTATATGTTGCACTATGGAGAGGGACTGCTTGGATCCATAGCCTAACAGTTAGACGTTACATGCAATGAACTCTTGTCTGAGCCAGGCCCCATATTAAACACTTTGTAAATAAACCATCTGATTTAATTATCACAACAGTGGTAAGAAGTGGGTACAACTGCTGCCCTAATTTTATAGGGAAACAGACAAATGTTGAAATGGTGATGTTAACTTGGATCCAGCACTCTGGATCAGTAAATTGATGCATAATAGGTAAATGAGAAAGATTAGTTTCTCCTTATATAGTTATGAGGATATTTTTGAAACAAATTTGAAACCAATTTGGCTGTTCTGTGTTTTTAAGATGAGATCCATCTAATCAAATGAAACATGAATTTATGGGAAAATTATTAAACCTTAAAACATGTGAAACAAAAACAAAAATCCTCATGGCCAGGCCAATAACAACATCGTATCAAGCATCATATCAACAAACAAAAATGTTGAATAATCAAGGATTTATTTTTACTTGAATCCACAACCCATGGAAGAGTCAGTTCAGAAATAAAACCATGCGCTGTCTTTGGAAAACCTACTGCAAAATAATTCTGTATTGAAAGTACCATGGACTGTCACACAAATAAACAATCTATATTGGAGGAAGTATAGTCAGAGTGCCCCTTAGAAGCTAGAATGGTAGACTTCATCTCATGTAATTTGGAGAAAACATCATAGTTGTTAAAGTAGAGGATCAGAAACAAACAGATAGGATGAATTAACACAGAGGTTGTGACAATAGGCTCAAACATAGAAAAATGGTCAGGATGACACAGGAGTGGAAAATATTTTGTTCCATTATATTTGGGGACATTGTTTTGAAGATGACTTAGGGGATATAACAGCAGCAATACTTCTATATTTAGGAGTAAAATTTCAGGGTGCTATGATAACTCTCTGCTTAGTTATCTGAGGAAATGTATTACATAATTATGTTCCTTTTATATCTCCATTATTAGTTTATGAGAATTCCCATTCTCCGGTTTCACAAACATTTGTTGGTATTTTAAATTTTTATTGTATTAATTTAGAATAAAATCGAGATTCTAAAATCTAGAATCTAAAAGTGACACCTTTCTATGGTTTTGATTTGAATTTTCCCAGTAACTAATAAGGAGCTCTGGTGATAAAGTGATTATACATTGGACTGCTACCCACAAGGTCAGTGGTTCAAAACTACCAGGAGAAAGACTGGGATTTCTACTCCGTTGAAGAGTTACTGTCTCAGAAACCCCCGTGGGAAGTTGTGCCCTACATATCTTTTCTTACGGTTATTGGCCTGTATCTGTCTTACTTCTGCCACTTTTCTATCAGTTCATCATACAGTGCTGACATGATGTGGGAAAGTATCACACTGGTATTTGAAATACCAAGAGTCACCCAAGGTGAACGGGTGTCAATAGAGCTTCCAGATGAAGAAGAGACTATGAAGAAGGAATAGGCTTTCTAATTCTGAGAAATTGTCCACTGAACATTTCATGGATAGCATGCAAACATTGTCAGATACAGAAAACTCACAAAAGGAAACCGAATATTGTCAGAGATCGGGCCAGAGCATAAGCCCCTCAGGTCAGAAGGCACACAGAATACGACAGAGAAGGAGCTGCCTTCTCCAAGTAGCAAATCAACCACAATGACTCGGATAGAATACATCTTGTGGGACTAAACTACTCAGACCTTCATTTGCTGATGAGGTATGACTCAAAATGGGAAGACATATCTTAAAAGTCAATTAATAATTGAATTTGAAATGGAGAAAGTATGAAGCTAGGGGAATTTTGGAAGTTGTCCAAAATGGAATGGAACTCATGCAAATCAACATTCTCAGCCTTAGTGAGCTGACATGAACTGGAATTGGATATTTTGAATAAGAAAATCAAATAGATTACTTTGCTGAAAATGACAGATACAAGAGGAGTGGCATTGAATTCATCCTCAAAGAGGGCATTTCAAGATCTCTCTTAAAATACAAAGCTGTCTGGGACAAGATGATATCTACCTTCATATAAGGGGATATACTCAATACAATTTTAATTCATATTTATGCACACACCACTAGAGGTAGTGATGAAGAAATGAAAGAATTCTACAAATTTCTTTTTTTTTTTTTTTTAGTGAGGGGAAACACAGTTTACTCAGCATGTGCATCAAGGAGACAAAAGAGATGAGAAAGGGATGCACACACCATCAAGTCTATGTCTGACAGAAGTGACTTCCCAATGTTTTCAGTTGGAAATTGGTCAGACATGCAATAAAAATGTATTGATAATTACTGGCAAAAAATGGAAAGGTTGGAAACAAAGAGGAATGAACAGAAGTTGAAAAATATGGTCCTTGATAGAAATTAAGCTTGCGATTGCAGGACGCTAGCATTTTGTGACACTAAAGACCTGTTGATAGCCAATGACTCTTTCAACAACAAAGAAGGCAGCTACACTCATGGGCTTCTCCAGATAGAACACACCGGCATCAAGCCTGCTATAGCGCTTGGAAGCTAGGATGCAGACTCAATATCAGCAGCCCAAACCAGAGGAGGGACCGGTTGTGCAACTGACCTCAATTGTTGATATGTTAGCTTAGGTTGAGCTGAGGATAAATGACTGTTATAGAATTGTATTGATTTCCTTCAGTCAACCTGGAGAAGGACATCATGCTTGGTAAAATAGAGAGGCAATGAAAATAAGTGTCTCAACAAGATGAATTGATACAGTGGCCGTAGCAATGGTCCATGAATCCACTGAGAATCACCCAGGACTGCACAGTGCTAAGCTCTATTGCGCACTGGGTCTCTGCGCCCAGGAGCCAGCTCAATGAAACTTAAAAAGAACAACACATATTCCTTGAAGAAATACCTTCTAAAAAATTTAAGCATTTTGAGTACTTTATTCTTTGTTATTGAATTATAAAAGGGTTCTTTACATTTTCAGTTACTTGATTTGAAAATGTGGTCTGCTCTCCCATCAGTTTTCCTTTCACTTTTTAAATAAAGTTCTTTGAAATAAGATGTTTTTTATTTGTTAAAGTAAAATTTACCAATTGAGTTTTTGTTCATTATTGTTCTTGTTTTTGCTCTTGCATTTGGTAGTGTACTTAAAATCCCAGTGACACATGCAAATATACTAGCAATTTATTCCTATGTTTTCTTCTTAAAATTTTAGAATTTCAACTAGGCTTTGTATCCATTTTGAGTTATGATATTTTTCTACAGTGTAAAGCAAAGGCCTATCTTTGATTTTTTTTACATATGACTATCTGGTATTAACAGAACAATTTGATAAAAAGTTACATCTCTTCATGGAAACCTTGTTGAAATTAGTCTGCTCAGAGATGTTTCAATTTATTCTTATATTCTCTGAACTATTGCATTTAGCTCTGTCTGTATTTGAGTTAGTACTACAATTGTTTGCTTGCTAGTTTTGTTGTTGGGTGCTATGGGTTGTTTTTGACTCATAGTCACCTTATGTACAAAAAAACCTAAATACTGCCCAGTCTTTCCTGTGTTTGAGTCCACTATTGTAGACAGTGTATCAATTCATCTTGTCAGCAGTCTCCTCTTTTCCATTGTCCCCCTGTTTACCAAGCTTGATCTCTTTCTCTAGGGACTGGTCTTTCTTAATAAGGTGTGCAATGTATACGATAAAATGTCTCACCATCCTTGCTTCTAAGGAGCACTCAGGCTCTCTTTCTTCCAATATGGATTTTTCTTGGCAGTCCATGGTACTTGCAATATTCTTCACCAGCACCATAATTCAAAGGCATCAATTCCTCTTCAGTCTTCCTGATTCAGTGTACAAATTTCAGATGGATATGAGGCCATTGAAAACACCATGGCTTGGGTCAGACTCACTGTAGTCCTCAAAGTAACAGCCTGGCTTTTCAAGACTTAAAAGAGGTCTTTCCACATATTTACCTAGTGCAATGGGTCTTCTGATCTGTAGACTGCTGCCTCCATAAGCATTGCTTGTGGATCCAAGAAAGATGAAATCATTGACAACTTCAGTCTTTCCTCAGTTTATCAAGTTATCTATTAATTTAGTTGTGAAGATTTTGGTTTTCTTTACATTGAATTGTAATCTATACTTAAGAGTGCAATCCTTGTTCTTCATCAGCAGTTTCTTCCAGTCTTCATGTTCAACAATCAAATTTGTGTCATCTGCATATCACAGGTTATTGAGAAGCAGTCGTACAATCCTGATGCAGCATATAGATTGAGCAAGTACGGTGAGAGGCTACAACGTGACGCATAGCTTTCCTGATTTTAAACCATGCTCTCTTTCCTTGTTCTGGTCCCATAGTTGCCTCTTGACCCCTGTACAGATTCCTCATGAGCACAATGCAGATTGCTGGGATTCCCACTTTTCTCAAGACTTCGATAGTTTGTTATGATCCATACAGTCAAATGTCTTAGCATAGCTAACAAAACAAAATCAAACATTTTTTGTGGTGTTCTCTGCTTTGAGTTAAGATCCATCTATCATCAGGAGTGATATCCCTTGTTTGAAGTCCACTTCTGAATCGACCTGTACTCTGACAATTCCTTTTCAATTATTGGATATTCCTTAGCAAAATTTTACTTGCATGTGACATTAGTGATATTGTTCTATTATTTTGAGCCTTCTATTGGATCAAACAACAACACTGTCCCAACCATGGCTTGACTATTATTGCTTTATAGTATGTTTGTAAATCATAAATATTGGGAACTCTGGAACCTCCATATTTGTTCTTTTTATTTGGATGTGTGTGTGTGTGTGTTTGTGTGTGTGTGAGTGAGTGTACTGGGTCACTATAACTTCATAAGAATTTTAGACTCATAATGTCATGCTTGCAAAGAAGTTAGTTGAGATTCTGATAAGGATAGTGTTAATCTGTAATTGATATCTTAATATTACATCACCTGATTCATAAGCATGGGATAATTTTTCCATGTGTTTAAATCTTATTCAATTTATGTAAAATCTTCAGTAGTTTTATGAATATAGGTTTTGTACTGTTTATAATTTTTCCTCATTATTTTATTATTTTTTATATTGTGGGTTGTTTTTATCTCATTTTCAGGTTTTCATCATGAGTATAACAATGCAATTTATTTTTATATACTGATATTGTATCCTGAAACCTTCCTGAACTAATTTATAGTTTATTTAAAGCAGTTCTACTCTTACATCATCCACATATCATACAACATAATAGTCCAATAATATCAAGAAGAGTTGTACAATGAACTGTACATTCCCTCCCTCAGATCTGGATTATATTATTTGCAACCCTTGCATCATACCAGCTGGTGTGCTTTTTCTGTGTGCATTTGGTTGACAGCTCACTTGGTTGTTTGAAGACTAAACAAGCCTGTGGGCCATTCTTTCTAATACCCCGGCACCATCGAGTCTTTGGACTCGACTTTCCTACAGCTCCCTACATCTTCATTGAGTTCTTCATGAAGGCAACTATCAAGCAGGACCATGTTATAAAAACAAATTGGTCTTAGATTTAGTCTATAATGAAGTACAAATCCAAAATCTATTTATATATCTATGGTTTATATATGTCTCTGTTTCACTTTAGAGACATTATTGTCATTTTATCTTAGAGAGAATTATCAATCATGTACCTGAGACATTAGGCAATTATACTGGTAGAAGCATTAATTTATCCAAAGGTATAGAATCTAAAGCACAGTTTAGAAAATTAATTTATACAAGTATAGGCCTACTAACCTCCATACATGAATTGGTGACTTGGACAGATGAAACTCTAAAGTGGCTGGACACTATTTATACAAACAATTGGGTGTTGGTTATGGGGCAAAATTTTCAATAATATTATTTGATAGCAGCAGAAACAAGGCTGCCAGCCTAATACATGTCATAATAAAGCAAGGAGGACATTAAAATAGTAAGTATACAGCAGCCACTGTCCACCATTCACCGGGCGCCCTCCAGCAAGAGATACAAAGGAAAGTCCAATGACCGCCAGTTCTATCCCCTTGGGATATAAAGCAGTTATCTTTTTGTGTGTGCATACTATGGATTTTTTTGCATACTATGATGAACTCAATTATAATAATTCATTGTTGTTTTTTGTTTTTACTCTAATAGTTATATATCACATCTTGTCATAGGTGAGAGAGATTTTTCACTTATTCCTTCCCGATCTGCGTGCACTTTGTTTTATGTTTCCTTGCCTCATTCATCTTCATTGTAAGATCAAATAGATAAAGTAAAAGTGTGCAACCTTGTATTATTCCAGGTTTTTGAGGAAAGTATCCAGTCTTTCACCATTAATAATAATATCAATTCTAGATTAATTTAGACATCCTTAACACCATTAAGCTATTTCCTTGTACTCCTAGATTGTAATGAATTTTCTATCATGAATTTATGTAAAATTTTGTTAAAGATTCTTTGTGTGGCTATTGAGTCACTCAAGTTATTTCAGCCTTTGGATATGAAGATTAATTTATTTTTGAATGCTAAACCAAACTTTTTTTTCATGGGACTAGTTTGTTTATCTAATATGTTACTAGATTTTTTTTTTAATCTTATGTTAAAAAATTCGTACTTGTATTTACTAGAAATACTGAACCGTAGTTTTCTTTTCTTTGCTTTCTTTGTCTAGTTTGGTGTTAGGATAGTAATGGTTCCCTAGAATCTGTTGGTAACTGGTTGTTTTTGTTCTATTTATTGGATGAATGTGTCAGAATTGGCTATTGACCCTCCTTTCTACCTTTGTCTTGAGATTGTTCTTTTTCCCTTTTATATTATAATTCATTGATGATGTCACCTCATCTGGGATTTTCTTTATTGGTAATCTACTAATAGGAAAAGAGAAATAGAGTTATTTTTGTTTTTAAAGCTCTGTTCTGATTATATATTTCCTTGAGGCAGTTTTGTTAATTGGTGTATCTAGGACATTGTCCATTTTATCTAAAGCATTTGATATTTGGTGTATAAATGCTCATATTATTCCACAAAATTATTTTTTCTTTACAGTTAGCATTAATAGCCCCTCCTTCACTTTTGATTCAGGTAATTTGAATTATTTCTCTCTTTTCTTTTTCAGCCAATCAAGTTAAATTATTGTCCATTTCATTAATACTTTAAAAAATTTAGTTTCATTGATTTTACCCATATTAAAATATTCTCTATTTTATTAATTTTAATTCCATTAATTTATTGATAATAATACATTTTTTTCAAGTTTTATTGAAATATAATTCAGATACCAGGCATTTCAATGGTTTAAACATATTTCAAAGAGTGTGCAATCATCATCACAATATATTTTGGAACCTTATCTTCATTCTTGTACTCATTATTCCCACCTCCCCTCAACTTTCCTGGCCATGACCCCCACAAAACTACTAATCAGGTTACTGTCTCTATGGATTTACCCATTGTGGATTTCATATCAAGGAAAGCATATTTTCCCACCTCTACCACCATAACAACTACAAAATTAAAGACAGAAAGATCTCCTTACAAAAGTATGCAGAAAATAATAAAACTAGAACAAATTTCAGATGGGTCAAAGGGAGAACAAATGATAAGGTGTCAAA
>NW_022111367.1:15717860-15719334 GCF_000313985.2 Echinops telfairi
CTAACTGCAGTTTTGGGGCCTCAAACTCTCCGGGGATTCTGCTGGAGAAAGATAATGCTGCCAAGTTCTGAAAAGATGTCAATGTTATACACGTCACATGGGGTCCCCTGGAGTCATAAGCAAATCAATGGCAGTGAATTTTAGGGTTTGTTTTCACTCTAGTATTTGCTATATACTTATTATAATATACTTTAGATTGATACTGGCATAATGCCAGTGATGTATAGATTTTAAGTCTAAAATATTCTATTACTTTTTTTTCCTTTTGAGAACATAGGACCCCTATGGTGGCATAATGGATGTTGTGTTGGACTGCTAAGCGCATGCCAGCAATTTGAAACCATCACTGGCCCCACAGCAGAAGGATGATGCTGTCTACTCGCATAAAGATTTATAGTCATGAACAGATCTACTCTGTCCTGTAGAGTTGCTATGAGTCAGAATCAACGCAATGGCTATAATTTTAAGTTTATTTAATTTAATTTATTAAATAAGTTTATTTAAGTTTATTTATTTATATAAGTTTTATTTATTACTTTTATTTAATTTATTTAGTTTAAGTTAATTATACTCTAATTATTAATGCAACAAACTTAACATGTCTTGTTTATTGACTACTTTATCAGCTGTAGTCATTTTCTTAGATGTTATGGTTGCATACTGTTTACAAAGGCAATTCAAAACCACCTGCCACAGTTTGGGAGAAAGTCTAGGTTATCTATTCTCATAAAGAATTACAGTCTCAGAAACTCACAGGTATAGTTCTCCTCTGTCTTTCAGGTATAATTTGGCATCAACCAGATGGCAACAGTTTGGTTGGTGTCATTTCTTAACCCATTAAAGTCCCCCCACATTTTATTTGCATCATTATGGACAAATATGCTGCATATGTATTACATTTCCGATGTTAAAATCTCACCACTTTTCTGTCAGTTTGTTGTTCTGTGGTGGCTTGCTTGTGTCTTGCTGTGATACTGGAAGCTATGTCTCTGGTAACCTAAATGTCAGCAGAGACACCCAAAATAAACAGGTTTCAGGAGCTTCCAGACTAAGAACATATGACAAAGAAGAAATTGGCTGCCCACTCAGGGTAAAAAGTCACTGAATATCTTATAATAATAATAATAGACTGATCACACAATCTTGATTACTGAAAGTTAGAAGCACTAATTGATGAAGATCAAGGACTACAATTTTAAGTATGGATTAAAATTAGTTTAAAGAAGATAAAAACTTCACAACTGAACCCTTAAGCAAATCAAGATAAAAGGAGAAGGAATTGAAGTTGTTGAGGATTATGCATTGCTTGTATTCACGGTCAATGCTCCTGAAGCAGCAGTTAAAAGATCAAAAGATGAATTGCACAATAAGTAAGCAGACGGACTTTGTGCCCCTATGTAAATCTCACCTTGGTACAAGAATGATTTGTTCTAATAATGTGGCACTGTATGATACTCCCATCCTGACATGATCA
>NW_022111367.1:15719497-15735937 GCF_000313985.2 Echinops telfairi
ATAGATACCATAAATTCAAAAATTAGCTATCAAGTTGATGGGAGGGAGCATAGACAAAGTGGAGACCTCCAAACCACCCATAAGATAATTGGACAGTTCCTCACAGAAAGGCCACATGGTAGGGATGATAAATCTAGGGAGTGGGATAACACTGAAACATATAACTGTCTTCTAGTTCTTTAATATTTCCTCCCCTTACTATTATGGTCATTGTTTTACCTCATTAATTTTGTTAGACCTGCAATTAAGAGCGCTTGATGCATGAAAACCAAGATAACCCTTCAGAAACAGTAATGGGAGTAATGATTCCCTGAGAGTAAGGGAAGAGAGGGGATGGGGTGAAGTGGGAGCTGATAGCAATGATGACTGACTGTATAACCCCACACGAGGGGAATGAATAACAGAATTGCAGGTGAACAGATACATTGGATGGTGTAAGATATGGCTAATAATAATAATATAATTAGGATTCCTGGGGGTGGGTAGCATGAGGGAGGAAACGGAGAAAGGGTAGCTAATATCAAAGAGTTCAATGAGAAAAAAATGTATTTAAACTGATGGTGGTAGTATTTGTACCAATTATGCTTGATCTAATTGAAGTAGGGATTGTTGCAATATCTGTAAAAGCTCCCAATACAATTAGCAGAAAAAAACTTAAAAGGTGAGTGGTATTACAGAAATCTGCCACACATGCTCTCTTTGGAGTATTGAAAAGCAAGGATGTTACTTTGAGGATTAAGACGAGCTTGACCCATGTCATGGTATTTTAATTTTCTGATACACATGTGAAAATTTTATATTGAATAAGAAAGACTGAAGAAGTATTGATATACTGGAATTGTGGTGGAGGCGAAGGATATTGAAAATACCATTGTCCACTAAAAGGACAAACTGATCTGTCTTGGATGAAGTACAGCCAGTGTGCTCCTCAGAGGCAAGGATGATGAGTTTTCATATCTCATACTTTAGACATGTTAGCAGGCTAGACCAATCCCTGGAGAAAGGCAACATGCTTGGTAGAGGGTTAGGGAAGGAGAAGAAAGCCCTCAAGGCGATGGATTGGTACAATGACTGCAGCAATGGGCTCAGGCATGAGAACAATTGTAAGGATGGTGCACCCTGGGCTCTGCTTTGTTCTGTTTTGTATAGGGGTGATATGGATCCGGACTGCCTCAATTACACCTCAAATTAGCAACAATGTTCTAGGCACAAAAATACATTATAAATATTTTATATATTATTTTAAAAATAAAATAGGATGAGAAAAATATGCATGAGTGAAGTCATTTGTAATGACAAGATTACTTTATCAGCATTTTTTGTTCAGGTTGGATAACGGAGTATGGTCACATATTCCTTATCTACTAGGCATATATACTTTCAGTATCCATTTATCTCAGAAGGTCTTTATTTTGCCCCAATTTTCTAATAATAGGATTTTGATATAAGGCTATTTGTTAACATATATTTTCCTCTGTGAACAGATTGAATATGTTACGTATTATTCTCTGTCCTCTGCTGTTTCTGCTGAGAATCAGCTGCTGATTTTACTGAGGTTTTCTGGTGTGTTGCACATAGATGTTATCTTATTTTCACAATTTTCCCCTTGTCAGCATGATTACTGTGATTTGTCTGTTTACTGTTGCTGGTGCTGTTTATTTATTTGCTTTTTTTTGTGGTCTTCTTGTATTTATCCTCCTTGGAGTAGGATGTATCAGTTTATTGTTTTTAATAAAATTGAAATTTTTTAGCAATTATATTATGGTTATTGTCGGTTTTCCACTCTACTTTCCTTCAAACATCCCATTATACATATGTTCACGTGCTTAGTGTTCATTCAGTTTTCTTTTGCCTTGCCTAATCTCCTATTCAGTTACTCTAGTACTCTTTTTTTTCTGCTATTATAATTTTTAACACCAGATTTTACACTTAGTTCTTTATTTTATATAATTTAAAATTTTTTTAGTATGTAATTCCTATTCCTGCATTGTCTCTGTGTGTATGAAAATTGTCATCCTGGGTTCCTGTACTGTATGTATACCTTTTTGTTTTGTTCTGTAAATATTTTTATAATGGTAAATTCAAAATCTTACTCTGTTAGATCATGTATCTGATTGCCCTGCCCCCAAAACTCCCCAATGTCTTCATCATATTTTCTTTCTTTTTTAATCATTTTATTAGGGGCTCATACAACCCTTATCACAATCCGTACATACATCCATTGTGTAAAGCACATTTGTACATTCAATGCCTTCATCATTCTCAAAACATTTCCTCTCCACTTAAGCCCCTGGCATTAGGTCCTCATTTTTCCCCTCACTACCTGCTTCTTAGCTGTTCATTGGAAAATTGACACCTTCTATAAAATATTGAAGTAACTTTGAAACTCAGACTAAGCCATCCCCTCCCTAAATGTGTGTTAGTTATACTTTCCTTCGTTTGTTCAATGCCTCACTATTGTTTTAGTGAAATATTTCCTCCCAGTTGTATTATAATTCTGGTGTTGCTCTTAGGGACTGCGTATTCTTGTATATATTCACATCCTCCTGGGATCGTTGAGGCACCAATAGGTCTGTCTTCCTTTCCTTACCACAGCCATCTGTTTATATCCAGTAATTACTTGCTGACTTTTTTTAATGTCATCAATGCCCTGGGCCATAAATTCTTCAGCAAAGTAATCTAAAACTGTTGCTGCTTGTAAATAATAGTTTCGGAGGTTAGTGTTTGATATTTCTTCTGACCCCAGTTGTTATTCTGCAGTTCTGTCCGGAAACTAGCTGGTTTCCAGAATCAGCCGTGTTTTCACATCCACAGACCTAATCCCAATGGTCCTTCATGACACCCTCACCGATCACAGGAGCACCATTGACACTGTCCTCTTGATTATAATTCATGGTAGAAATCTTCCAAAAATGTTCAAGGATTTGACCTTTTAGAAACAGATCACCATTCTCATTCTTGGATGCACTTCTGGGGGATAAGGGGGTGGTATTTGAACCAACTACATTTGGCTGAGAGTCCAGTATTTTTCTGTTTTTGCCATGTTGGGACTCCAAGAACACTTTTAGGCTGATTTACCCATGCTTGGTTAAAAATGAAGTCAGTTGGTTTGAGAAGGTGAGATTAATGGGTCTTTTATACCCAGTGTCTTCCCACAAGCAACTTTTCTGAATCATTGATGGTTAGGACAGTAGCATACTTCTCTGGGTGGCATGGGGACACAGGCAGAGGTCCTTTTAGCTTTCCAATCCTAACATGGAATCTGAATTTCACAAGCTGAAGAAAGGGTTGGAAGGGTCTCAATCTTCACCGTGCACTCTACCCTGAATAAAGTCTCTTACCTTAATGAAGATTCCATGAATCAATGGGTACCCCAGCTCATGCCACCCTCATCTAGGATTTAGCCTCAGGAATGGGTGGTTAGTGGCAGAATCAGAAAGACAGAAGCTTTACTCTCAGGCAGACAGCTCTCTGGCTGTGAGACACACACAGAGAGAGAGATGTCTGCATTGTTCCAGCAGCAAATGTGCATCTTACCTCACTGGGGTAGACAGAGTGAGTTAGACAGTAGCCTTTGCTTGACTATCTCACTCTCTTTTGACCAAAAATTTCACATTCTCTTTAAAAGTTTTTTTTTTTTAATCATGTTTGCCCCTAGGGTCTTTAAAACTTTTTTGAACTTACTCTTGATGATTGCTTTGTCAGTTTTACTGTGAATAAGCCAGTGGAGCATCTCAGCCCATAATGGCAGAGTGGGGAAACCTTCTTTTCTGCCAAAGGACATTTGGGTATTTCTAACATCACTCAATGGCTATACAAAATTATCAAGTTAAAAATTAGCCTGCAACGTTTGCTCCAACATTTAATTAACATATCCCTAGTTAGATGGCTGGCACGGCTTCTCTTTGGTAAGGCATGTGATTCCGATTCCTGCCAATACGTCAGGATTCAGATGGAGTGCCACACTTTAAAGTTTGGTATCTGATTTTGCAGTGGCTTTTGAAAGGGCCAGGTGACACAAACAAAAATAATGTGCTGTGGGCATAAACTTGGTCAATGAGAAAGAGAAGATGTGAGAAAATCCATCGATAAAATTCTCCTCCATCCTACTTCTGATGGATGGCTCCGGTGTACAGTATTTCTTTTAGGCTAGTGGAGATGTATTCTGAACCAGGCAGTCTCTTTGTGAAGCTGCTTAAAGCATTACCTTTTATTTGTTTCCCTACTTTGACTCATTTGTTAGTGCCCCTCCTGATCCTTGCCCCTCACAATCTTTCCTAGCTGTTCATAAGGTTTCAGTGACTAATTCCTCCAAAGTAGAGGATGCTATAGCACATGTGTCGGTCCATGACGTAATCTAAGAGTACATAATAGCATTTGTTTGCAAAAGGAACATGTTTGCATAGGTTAGAGACCATCACTGCAAGGTTGAGGCATTAGCCTTAGGTAGCAGTAGAGAGAGTTACCCATGGTGCCAGATACGTGGGCAGTACATGTGAGTATGCCTTTAGAAGAAAACAAGTTTCTCTGGAAGTGCTTTTCTGATTTTTTTTCACCGTCTTATTTTACAGTTTCAATATTTGAAAGTCTAATTGTTTTCCATGAATCCCCCACCCACCCACCCCAATTATCCAAATGTAGTCTGAACATAATTTCTATTGTAAAAGAGAGTTTCAGGACAAAATCCTCCTCTCTCATAAAAAGGATTATTTCAGTCTGACTCTCAACCTTCTCCAGCCATAGGACATAGGCATTGGAAAATCCTCTTGAACAAGAATCAGTTTTCCTAATAATATTTCTGGTAATTTGGGCAAATATTTCCTTTATCAAAATGGACCTATATGTTTTACTGGAAAAGTGAGGAAATGAATATTAGATCTGCTACAAAATTATGGGGTGCTTTAAAATATAGTTTTCTAGTATAAAATTTAGGTCAAGAATTATATTTTCCATCTTAAGTGGCATTACTTTTAAAGAATATAGTTATCACTCCTAAGCTAATAGGAGGGAGGCCTGATGGCTTAGCAGTTACATGATTTTCTGGGGTGTAAAACACAGGGAATCCAGGACAGATAAACCCCTCAGGACCAGTGGTGAGAGTGGCGATACTGGGAGGATGAAGGGAAGGTGAGGGAGAAAGGGAGAATCGATTACAAGGATCTACATATAACCCCCTCCCTGGGGCACGGGCAACAGAAAAGTGGGTGAAGGGAGACGTCGGACAGTGTAAGATATGACAAAATAATAATGACTTGTAAATTATAAAGGGTTCATGAGGGAGGGGGAGTGGGGAGGGAGGGGGAAAATGAGGAGCTGATACCAAGGGTTCAAGTAGAAAGCAAATGTTTTGACAATGATGATGGCAACAAACGTACAAATGTGTTTGACACAATGGATGTATGTAGGGATTGTGATAAGTGTTTTAAAAGCCCCAATAAAATGATTTTAAAAATTAGAGCTCAGAGGGGAAAATGTGCATTTTAAAAAATCAATAGATCAAATGTATCCAGAAACAAGTCTAACAATTGAGAAACTAAAATGTATGTTGGCCAGTGTAATTTATTTCATATCATAAAGGTATTGTCATCTTCCTCAAACTTTTGTTTAACATAAGCAGACAATTCTTAAAAAAATAAAATAAATAAAACATAGCACTCCCAATCTACCAGTCATTCCATGGGAGAAAGGTGGAGCTTTCTACTCCTGTAAAGAGTTGAAAGTCTCAGAAATTGCCGAGGCAGTTTTACTCTGCCGTATAGCATCACTATGAGTCAGCACCGACTTGATGGCTCATAGGACACCTCGAATTTTCATGCCAATTCAATGAATAATCAATGTTTGTTTCAGAAACAGAATCGACATTATTATAATGTAGAGTAACTGTTTTCAGATGATTAATCAGTTATTAAAGAAGCAGAATAATTATTTTCAGAATATTTTCATCTGGTATCTCCATGTTTCAAATAAACACATCACTGGCAGGGTCTGTGGGGGAGGATACAGACATCCAGAGGTGCTGATAATTATTTTCAGCTGCTTCTGGGCATGTTGTCATCTCCATTTCTCTATGCCAACAACTCTGACATAACCTTGCTTAACGAATGGCTACAGATACAAAGACACTGTATTCTTGCAACATCAGCCCTCTGCTGACATACCTTATCATTGCAATTTGTCTCACCTTTCACTGTGCGTACCATCCTTCTGAAGTTTTATCTAGTCAACTGCCATCAGCTGCTGTTCTCAAACGCATTTTTCAAATCTAATGAGAAAGGTGATTTTGGAAAAGAAAGTTAATGGCCTTCGGTGCCATCAGCCTCCCTCACTCAAAGCTGCAGAGCTGTAGCACTGAATGTCTTGGGAGAGATGCAACTGATCTTCTGTTTGCCGTGGCTACCCTGAGAGCTAATTCAAAGTCTGACATAAGCCCTGGTGATGAGCAGAAAAAAATGTATAATTCTTATTTGGAAATCTGGAGAGAAAGAACTAAACTCACAAAAGGAAGTACATTGCGCTGAGCAACTAAAAGTGGAGTACAGTGATTATTCATCTTAAATATCTGTTTGGTGATCATAAGCAAGTGGGGGAGGGGGGCTGCATGAGAGAACACTGGCATCCCCAGGCTCTGAACAAAAAGCCTCTATGGACAGACAAACAGGATAAACACATATGTCACACCTGATTCATCTCTGTAATTTCACTGCTTTATTGGAAGCAAGGTTTAAGGATTTTGAAAACTCCCTTTTATAGTGCCCCCACAGTGAAATATTTCTAAGATGAAATGCTGTACTCAATGAAAACACATAAACCTAGAAAACCCTATCTAAACAAGGTCCCTAATTAACAAAATTATACAACACAGATCGTTGGTCATTTCACTGTCTTCATTTATTTTTAGAGGCACTCATTATATTAAGAATATTTTAGTTACAGTTTGATTTATTGCTGTTTTCCCAGGTAAGGATATGTTCACTCATTCAGAATGTTTTCGTTAATTTTAAAAAATAGTTTATGTGTGTATTTCACCCCATACTTGTTTTTCTGAGCCAATTTGACAGCATTGTTTCCAGATTTGATAATATACCTCACCATTATTCATAACTCTTGGCAGCACTGAATGTCTATTTGATGGGATTGAAGTTGCCGCACTTGTGGAGTTAGCCAGGACCCAGCCAAGGAGGACCAAGGAGGCAATAGAACTCATTGTAGGGATGAGGCAAGTCCATCGAGTTGCTCATCTTTAGCTAACATGCACAGCGCATTCCTTCCTTTGCACACAACCTGCACCGTCAAGTGCCCAAGCTCACTTTGCTTTCACACTAATAATTCCTGGTCAAGATGTGCAATTGGAATCTTGGTCTTGGATGTTGTTCTTCATGCCTTTATTCGTTATCTCTCACTTTTCTTTAACATGTCTGGCTAAGCTCAAGGAAAAACAATACTAGCTTTCTTTTGATTTCAAAGTGTTCCTATGGGTCAAATAAAAAAATCAATGTTTGGAGAGTGGTTTATTTCCAAGGAGCACATTACATGGAGAGAACTTGTCCTGCCTGTTATTCTGGGTTTAAGGCCCAAAAACCAGGTCTAACATTGTTGCTATTTTTTTCCTTTGGGATAATGAACATGGCTTTGGATGTAAAGAGAAGCATGAGGTATATTTTTTACTTTAACTAATGACTAAATACTTCACTGGATCCCAAGTGGCACAAAATAAAAAAGGCTTTCAATGCTTGAAGAATATTACTATTTCATATGATAAAATTGAGCGACAAAGATAAGCATTTTTTTCTAACGATCAGGGAATTTGCTATTTTATTTTCATGTGAATTGTTATCAACAAGGTGATTATTTGCTCACTACCACAAGAGTCCAGTCATCTATTCATAAGATTAACCAAATATCGATTTAATTTAAAACAAAAATGTTGTCATTAAGTTGATTTCAACACAGCAACCCCAAGGCTTGCAGGCCAAAATTGCACTCTCTAGAGCTTTCAGGTTGCGCCCATTCTACAGGCGATCTTTTGGCCTTATTTCTGAATTACCTGAGTGGGTTTGAATAACCAACTACTGTTTTTGCTAGTAATCAAGAACTTAATCATTTATACCACCCAGTTCTCCACTACACATCTGGAGAAATTAAGGTATCACAAGATATTCAGGAATATTTAAACATCATAGCAAAAGTAAACATTCTACTCACACCACTGGTCCTGAAGGGATCATCTGCCTTGGATTCCCTGTGTTTCCAGTTCCTATCTATACCAGTGTACACCCTCTGGCCTAGCCAGACTTGCAAGGTAGAATTTGGATCATGATAGTGGGGAGAGGGAGGAAGCATTTAGGAACTAGAGGAAAGTTGTATTTTTCATCATTGCTATATCACACCCTGACTGGCTCATCTCCTCCCAGAGACCTCTCTGGCAAAGGGATCTCCAGTGGCCTACAAATGGCTTTGGGTCTCCACTCCGCACTCCCCCCATCATTCACTATGGTAAGATTGTTTGTTCTGATGAGGCCTGATACCTGATCCCTTCAACACCTTGTGGTCACACAGGCTGGTGTGCTTCCTCCATGTGGGCTTTGTTGCTTCTGAGCTAGATGGCCACTAGTTAACCTTCAAGCCTTTAAGACCCCAGACACTATATCTTTTGATAGCCAGGCACCATCAGCTTTCTTCACCACATTTGCTTATGCACTTATTTGCCTTCAGCGATCGTATCATGGAGGTGAGGGAGAGTGGGTTGGAAAGGGAAAAACGATTACAAGGATCTACATGTGACCTCCTCCCTGGGGTATGGACAACAGAAAAGTGGGTGAAGGGAGACATTGGACACAGAAAGATATGACAAAATAATAATTTATAAATTATCAAGGGTTCATGAGGGAGGGGAAACGGGGAGGGAGGGGGAAAAAAGAGGAGCTGATGCCAGGGGCTTAAGTGGAGAGCAAATGTTTTGAGAATGATGAGGACAATGAATGAACAAATGTGCTTTACACAATTGATGTATGTATGGATTGTGATAAGAGTTGTATGAGCCCCTAATAAAACAATTTTTAAAAATGCCCTGGGATCAGCAGCCCTTATTACCATCTCGCTTCCTAGTCAATGAACACACTTTTCCTTTCTGGCTTCGACCTGGGCTGAGTATCCCCAACCCCTCACAGCTTCATCTACCAGCCAGCACTTTCTTTAGACCACCCAGGCCTTTGAGAGCAACAGCCTGTTTTCTCAGCTAGCCCATGCCTCCCCCCTGTTCCTTGAGCCATTCCAAGAGAAAACCTCTCTCCCTAAAGGGGCCCAGCCATGCTTCTTCCTCCCTGGGCCCTTCTCGGAGACCTCCAACCCTTGTAGAACATGAACCCTTCCACCTCTAACCTTTCCATCACACTTGATCATTGTCTTGTTCAGGACAGCCTACTGCACCCCCACTCTCCCCAGGACATCCAGGACACTTCTTCACATCCCCAATGTCCAGAGCGCTGACCTCTTCATGCTCTAGCCACACCACATGACCCTTTTGCCTCCAGACTGACTTCCTGCCTAAGCCTATTTCTACTCATCCATGCACCTGACTGGGTACACCCCTACCCCTAGTTGCTACTTGCAACTGTTCAACTGGTGCTCATGAGGCGTGCATCCAGCACAGACCCTGAACCCACACAGCCACCCTATTGCTTTTGTAGCAGCACATCTCTCTATCATACCCACCAGCTACAGAGATCCTGGGAAGAGTTTAGCACCCATCCCAACAAGAACAGCTTCTCATCCACCCATCAATTTGTCCATTTACTAATTCATTTATCTTTTCTTTAAAATAAAATTGTTACTAATTTATAATTCCTTTTTAATTACTACTGACCTCTCTTTGATTCTACAGTTCTACTATTCCGTTTCTTTAACTTAAGGATCCTCATATTCTAGCTAGCACTTCATTGAGATGATCCTGGGCCATCTAGAATGACAGCCTGTCCTCTGGGACAGTCTCCTACCCCCTGAGCCATCCTCAGTGACAACCGCTTCTTCTAGATGGTAACTGAATCTGCTCCCTTCTCCCAAGGCCCCTCTTGGAGATTTCCACCTCCTGAATAGTGTGAGCCTTGTTATTTGAATGTTGTCTATCTTGTTTCATCTCTTCTCCTTTGTGTCAGAATGCTCAATGTTCATTCAAACTCAGGCCACCCTGAAAGACTTCTTCACTTCAAAAATGGCAAGAGCTGGGGTCCTTCCTCTCCCACCACCCTACAATACCACCTGTCTTCCCAGCCAGCATCCTGCCTACCCTTATTTGGGCCAGCCTAAGCACACAACTGGGTGGAATCACTCACAAATATCTGTTTTTTGGTAACTGCTTGTAATTGCTCAACTGATCCTTGTTCTGTGCGCCTTCCACACAAGTCCTGAACCCATCTAGGCATCCCTCCCTTTGCATAGTAGCACACATTTCTCTCATCCGCCAGCTACAATGCTTTGGGGCAGAGTTTAGATCCCAATCAAGCAAGAACAGTTTCTCATTTTGTTTTTCCTTCTTCTTTAAAATAAAATAATGCATTATTTTTATAATTTATTTTTAATTAGTACAATCCTATCTTTTAAATAAAATTCTTTTGTACTATTTTTACATTTCTTAAATTTGTAGTGCCCAGGTTTTCTGTTCTATTTCCTTTATTGCTTTCTCTTCCATTCTTTTCTTTTTCTCTCTAGTATCCAATTTCTCTCATTACTTGTTCTGAAGTTTATATGATACTCCAACACAGCACAACTCCCTCCCACTCTTAACAGCGGCACCAAGATGTGGAGAAAACAGTAGAAAACATTGGCACACACACAAACCAAAAAACCAACAAGAAAACCCTAAGAGAAATATGGAGAAACAGGAACAAAGAGATGAACAATAATAAACCTAAAGGAAATAGCTGATGTTGAGCAGACTATGAAACTAACAGAAAAGAAAATGTAGAAGAATGTTAATTGGGTATGTTTCACTGGTTGATAAGGATTGTAAGTGGAAAAAAAGGAAAAAGATAACAAACTAGAAACCTTACAAGCAACCTTACAAGAAAAACTGCAATAGAAACTCAAGAAAGATAATAGAATTATATAATACTACAAAAGAGCAGCTAGAACCTTATTGGTGTAGGCGTTAAACTTTGGGCTTCTAACTGTGAGGTTGGTCATTGGAAAGTACCAGCAATTCCACTGGGGAAAGATGGGACTTTCAACTCCCCACTTACAGTCTCAGAAACTGTCAGGGGGAAGTTCTTCCTAGATAGGGTCAATATGACTTAGAATAGACATAATAGCAGTGAGATAAAATAATAGCGAATTACAATTGAAGAAATGGAAACTCGAATTAGTGAACTTGAAGATGAGTCTTTTGACTCCAATGTACAAGAAGAACAAGCAATAAAAAATTCAAGAGAGTTTGAAGGAAACCTAAGAATTATGTGGCACACTTTTAAAAGGAATAACCTATGACTAATTGGGATTTCAAAACAAGAAGAAACAAAAAAACACCTATGGAAAGAATAGTACAAGAACTCTGGAAAGAAAAACTTCCTAACTGAATAAAAGATGAGATAACTATCCAGGAAGTTGAGAAAACACCAATGAGGATAGACTCTAAAAGCAAACCAGTATGACATGTTGCAATCAAACTTTCCAATATCGAAGACTAGGAGAGATTCCTGAGAACAGCCATAGAACAAAGAGCAGTCTTATACAAAAAGGCATCAAGTAGAACAAGCTCGGATGATTGTATCAGAATCCATGTGGGTAAGAAGAAAATAGAGTGACATATGTAAGGTATTGAAAGGAAAAACTACCAACCAAGACTGTTACATCTAACAAAATTGTCACTCAAATTGGGGGGAGAAATAAGAGTATTCTTATTCAAAGAGAATTAGAGGAATTTGTAAAAGCAAGACTACCATTACAGAAAATATTAAATGGCATACTATGGCCAAATAATCAACAATAGCAGTCAAACCTGAGATCAATAGACAAGATAATTCCATGTAAAAACCAACACACGCAAAGTAGTACCTGAAACAATACAGAAATATAGGAATAATGAACAAATAACAAGAGGAAAACACACACATTAAAAGGATAAAACAAACACATACATATTAATAATGCTACTGATAATAAATGAATTAAATGATATAATCAATACATACAGAGTCATAGACTAGATAAATAAATGAGATCCATTAATATACTGCTTTCAAGAAACATAACTCAGACGCAAAGACAATAATAGACTAAAAAATCAAGGTCTACAGAAAAGCATATCAATCAAATTACAATTTAAAAAAAGCAAGTGTGGTCATAGTAATCTAGACTTTAAGTGAAATCTAGACATAGTAAAATAGACTTTAAGGCACAAAACATCAAGGGAGATTGAAAAGGACAATACATAATGATTAAATAAGTGATAGAACAAGAAGGCATAACCATATTAAATATATAGCTTCCCAATGAATCACTCTCAAAATACATCAATCTCTGTTCACAAAACTGAATAGAGATAGAGTGTACAGAAATAATAGTAGGAGGCCACAATACGCCACCTCATAGAGTGGAAATCTTGAGTTTGAAGCCAATTTCAACCCGAGGTATCATTGTACGTGGAACATGAACAACATACTACTTAAAAATAACTTGAAATAAGGGATGAGATTTGAAATTCCTTTGAACAAATGAGAACGAAAACAGAACATACTAAAACCAGCAGTGCATAACAAAAGCCATGATCAGAGGGCCGTTCAGAGCACTCAACACACATATGGCAAAAGACAAATGACTCAAAATCAACAACACCCTACCACAGTATCTTTAACAACTTGTGCAATGAAATATACCGTCAAACAATAGGAGGGGAGAAATAATAAAGATAAATGCAGAAACGAGTGATTTAGAAGACATAAATATAATGGAAAAATTAATGACATGTTCTTTGTAAGAATGAGCACTATTGACAAACTAATGGACACATAACAAAGTCAAAGACAGAGAAGATGAACATATCTAGAATCTGAGAGACAAAGGGTGACCTCACAACAGAACCACATGAATTAAATATAACCGTAACAAACCACTACAAAATACCAGGATTCAACAAGTTTTAAGACCTAGACACTATAAACAAAGTTCTAGAAGCACATCAACTACTCCAATTAAAAAAGATTGAAGTGAAAAACCTTAACAGGCCCACAACAAAAGAAGAAACCAGGCAGGTCATTGTAAAACTCCCAACCAGAAAAGTCCCGCACCAGATGGCTTCACAGGGGATTTCTAGCAAGCACGAGGGAAGAGCTATCACCAATTGTACACAGACTATTCCAGAATATAGACGAGGACAGCAAGCTCCCAAATGTCTCTTATGAAGTGAGTCTAACCCTGCTACCAAAACCAGGCATAGACTCCACAGGATATATATAGCCATAATCTATATCATCTATCAAATTATATAGATAGATAGATAAATAGATAGATAGATGATAGATAGATAGATAGATAGATAGATAGATAGATAGATGATAGATAGATAGCTATGGCTATCTATCATGATCCAGTGGGATTTATATCATGTACAACCGAATAGGAACAGAAGAGAGATTTCCCAAAACAACATAGTCCTCACACAAAATGCATATCACCTTTATCTTGATCAAGGCAGAAACACTGAAAGAATTTCCCCTGTGGATAGGAATCAGACAAGAACCCCCCTTATTAGCACTCTTATTCAACATTTTCCTGGAAGTCTTAGCCAAAATTCTTAGAAAACAAAGGAATACAAATGGGCAAAGAAAAGATAACTCTCACTAATCACAAATGACATGATTTTATATCAAGAAAACCATAATGACTAGACAAGAAGATTGTTGGAAACAAAAGCAAACAGCATGGCAGGTTATAAGATTAATGGCAAAAATTTATCCTTCTAGGAAAAAAGACATCAAGAGAACATACTATTTACAACAGTCACACAAAAAGAGTGAAATACTTATAAATAAATCTAATGAAAGAAATGGCAGATTTGTATAAAGAAAACTATAAAACAGTATTACAAATATTTACACAAGTGGAAGAATTTCCCATGCTCATGGTTCAGAATGCCTAATACGACAATATCAATACTGCCTAAAGCAATCTATAAATACAATGCTATTCAAAACCAAATCAAAGTTTCATCTTTAAAGAAATGAAAACTAGCTTCATGTGGAGGGAAGAGACTGAGGATAAGCAAGGAGCTATGAAGAAGAACATAATAGGAATTTTGGCACTGCCTGACCTCAGAACCTATTACACAGCCAAAGCAATCAAGACAGGTAAAAGGATAGATACGTATACCAATGGAACAGAATAAAAAATCCAGAAATAAATCCACCCATCTGCAGGCAACTTATCTTCAACAAAGGGTCAAAAGCATTATATTGGAAGGCCGGTCTCTTTAACAAATCATGCTGGCAAAATTGAATCTTTTTCTGCAGAATAATGAACCAGTCCCCCTACCTCCTCCCATGTACAATAATGAACTGAAGATGGATCAAAAATCTCGGATCTATAGAGATTACCAATAAGAAAAGAGAGACAAATCTAAGGGCCTTTTTTGCATGCCATGAACACACTAGCATAAAGAAAGATCACACAGCAGAGGACAAAATAGAGGACTGGGACATACTAAAAATAAGACATCTATGTGCAACAAAATACTCCCCGAAACAGTAAAGAGAAAGCCCACAGACTAGGAAAAAAAAATCTTTATCAATGACATAACAGACAAAGACTAATCTCTAAATACCTCAAAAGAAAAATAAAAGAAAAATCAATCAATCAAATAAATGAGTAAGGGACACGAATAGATAGTTCACCAAAAAAATATAAAAATAGCTAAAAAAATAAATGAAAAAAATGCTCATGATCACGAGCTATCCAGAAGATGCAAAGCAAAACAGCATCAAGATACCACATTACACCAACCATGACAAACCAATCCAAAATAACAGAAAACAACAAATCCTAGATTGAATGGGAGAGTTTGTAACTCTCTTACACAGCTGGTGGATCTATAAGGATGTACCGTCACTGTGGAAAGTGATATGGTGCTACTTAAATAAACCGAGGAAGGGAAGCCCATGTGATTCAGCATTACCTCTGCAGAGTATATATCCCACAGAAGTAAGAGACAGAACACGAACAGATATATGCACCTCCACTTTCATCACAACTCTGTTCACAATAGCAAGCAATTGGAAAGAGCCAAAAAGGCCATCATACAAGAATTGGTAAAGAAACGTTGGTACATACACACAATGGAATACTATGCACCACTAAAACAGAATGACAAAACCATAAAGCAACTCATGACATGGTTGGCCCTGGATAACATTATGCTGAGGGAATTTAGTCAACCACGAAGAGAGAAATAATGTATGAGGAGTAAACACCAAAACAGCAGACTACATAGACCACACCAGAAAGATCTGAGTTGGAAAACTCACTAAGTGAAACAGACTTGACCTTAAACATCTGTTGCAGATTCACGGAACAGATATACTGCAAGTCATAATGCCGTAGGAAGAGGAGAGGAAGGCTACTACACTGAGGTCATGGGATTAGAAGTCATTTGGCCTTCGGTTCAAGCCTCTTGCCTGTGAGGTTGCCTAAGAATAAGAAAATTAATAATACCATATAGTTGACACTTCCATATTTTCTCAGCTTTGTAGACATAATTCTGCTGTAGTGAATGCTATTGAACTTTATGCACTACCTCTAATTTTCAATATTTTCTTAAACAAGATTGAGGCACTTAAGTTTTTGTATAAGGGAAATCCATGTGTTTTAAATGTAAATGCTTCTCCATATACCCATGTTCTCCATCCTCTAAATATTCTGAGTTCTATACAAGTGGCTAGTTTAATGACATTATTATTAGGATTACTAAAGGCCACATGGAGGTCACTGAAAGTATCCCTCAGAAAACTGAATATGCTGCCACAAAAGCAAACACTTTAGATACATGAATGGATTTTGAGCTCACACTCAATCATAAGGTTTAACTTAAGAACAATCAGTTCTTAGAATGTGGCCCCACTCAATACTTACCCTCCTGAAGGGACCGCTGAAGATAACAGTGCTAGAACAAAATATGGTGAACAAATCATATGGTACTTGACTATGAGAAAAGATAGCATCTGGGTCTTAAAGGCTTATCTTAAAACAGGGAGCCACATACGGGAGGTGACAGCTAAACCCCTATGAAAGAAGCACATCAGCTTGTGTAATTTTAGGATTATAAGTTACAAAATTGAAAATCATAGAACAGAAATGTATTAAAACTTAAATTCTGAGCACACGGTGTGCAGAAAGCTGTGGATGACAGTGAAAGCCCAAAATTCATTTGCAGAACACGCCCTTCATCAAATACCGTCA
>NW_022111367.1:15737244-15747584 GCF_000313985.2 Echinops telfairi
CAAGACAGTTTATCCACTACCATAGTTGTTCTTATAAAATATGTGAATTGTGTATGCTTCCAAGAACCACCAATTCAATTCTCTTGTCAATTGCATGGTATGCCAGCTGAATGGACTCTTCAGGTATTGATGAAAGTAGCTACTTCTCTGTATTTTCCTCTTTTCGGAAATGGCTTAAGTTTGGATATATAGAGTTTGGCTGTATAATATTATGTTCTAGTGAATGTCAGTTTAAAACAAATATTGTAACAGAGAAGGTCATAGTTTGGCCACTATGCACTACTTAATGGTATATTTAATGGTATTCATCTATGCATCATTAGTAAGCATGCCTACTATTTGCATGGCCTACATAATATAAACTCTTGTTTAACAGGCGAGCAAAGTGAGACAGAAGTTGAGTGTGCTATTTTCCTAAGACCACACATCCTGAGTTTGGATACAGAGCTCGGCAATCCCAGTCATTCTTCAACTACTTATGTGTGTCATTCCTCTAGAGAAAGTTCTTATACTTTAAATCTTTCATGATCTCTTCTCAACCATATCTCTTACTTATTCAAAGGATAAAGTCTGAAATATAACCATCTAAAATACTCCCACCCCTACTGCCTGCTTCCTTAATGGTCCATTTCTATGACTAGTCAAACATGCTCAAAGTCACCTAAAGTTCAGTCTCATCCTTGAAATTTCCTCTGCTCATTTTAGACCCCACTGATGACTGCTCGTCTCCCTATCTGACACTCTATCTATTAGTTTCTTTCTATTCTTGTGTTTGTTTGTGCACATGTATGTGTAAATATTTCATTAATTATGGGTGCTTGTGTATCCATACAACAGCATGTGACACATTTGTTGAACTTGATTATTTACCAAAGTGTTGCCAAAATAATATTACTGGCAAACTGTCTAAAAGAAGAATACCACAATTCTGGAAAATATCTTTCTCTAAAAAAAAAAAAAAACATGCAAAATTTTCTTAAAAGATTCTTCTAAATCTACAAATTTATATTTGTGGCCATTTTTTTCTGTTCGAACTATGTTTTATTTGTCCAACTCTTAATTGGATAACACATGTCTTTACTGCACATCCTCAGTTAAATGTTCTCTTGGAACTTCAAATGAAATAACATCAGATGAAAAATAACTTCAGATGGAAAAAAAATCCTCTTAATGTTTACTGAGCCCATTCCCAGTTAAGGAAATTTCTCTTAATATACCTTGCAAAGGCAAGATGTTGCCTTTAGATATTGTCAGTTCTGTTCTGTTTCAGTATCTGCATGTTTTTTGTTAATTGCTTTTTTCCTCTTCGATCCTAATGCTACCACAATAACTCAGGCCTGAGAAAATTTGGCTGGCACTAGTTTAACCTCTGCCCAAAGAGGCCTCATTCTCTTGTGCCTGTTAGCTCAAATTTGTTTTCCACTATCACAGATTTGCTATAAATCAAATATAATTATGTATATAATCAGGTTTAATTTTTAATGCTTCCTCTGATCTTATTTAGAATGAACTTTGCTTTTACCCTTTAGGCATGCAAATTTGTGCTATATATCAAGAGACCTTTGAAATTTTTAATCTTAAAAATAATAACGCCACATCCAACCCTCTAGCCATAGGAAATAATCTAAAATAGAAGAGAAAATCAGAAACATTTTCCAGAGACAAATTCAATGGATTGCTTGTACAAAACAAAGATTATCTGTGCAAAACAAAGCATATCTGGAAAAACATCAAGACATAGAAAAAGGCAGTTGTCATGGATGTCAGCCCAGGAGAGCTCTGGGGGTCTTAGAGTACAACTGTGCTTCCTAGAGTTTCCAGTGGCTAAAATGTTGGAAGTAGATCACCGGGCCTGTCTCTGAGGTGCCTCTGAATGGCCTCACACCCCTAAATATTTGTTTAGCAATCAAGCATATTAACTCTTTACACTACTCTGAGACTCCAGTATTGTTGTACATTGGATAAAATTTAATATCCCTGTATGATCCCCTCCCCTTTTAAAATTCTGGATTATCCATATCCATGCTTTATATCTAACCACAAATCCTCTGCTGTCAACGAGCCTAGATTCAATCTGTCAGGACATCACATAGGTTCTTTAGTCCTATAGAATGTTCTCCCCTCACTTTTCAACTGATTGTTAATAATTTTCTTAATTTGAGAACTCTTATTCAATAGAACGTTCCCTTGTGCCATGAAGTGATAAAATAAGAACTTAATGTGTACCACCCATTTTCATTATATCACTTCAGCGCATTTTAAACTTGTTTTTACCATAGCTCTCAGGAAATTAATAATTATAAAATTATCCTGTAATTATGCATGCTAGGTTTATTTATTTTACCAGATTAGCATAACCATAAAAATAGACTCTGGCTTTTTTTCATCAACTTTGTATTGTAGTACCTTGTATATACAAAACAAGCATATACAATAAATTCAATTAATATGTTTGGAATGAAGGAAAGTATGGGATATCCATTTCTACCTTGTGAATTAATAAATAATTATCAAATGTCAGATGAATTGACTACTTCTGCATAAAGTTTCTATTAATTTGGAAAGACCAATTCAATGCTTTCTCCACTAAACTTGCTCCTTGCTCTCCAGCAATCTATGAAAAAGCAAAGTCTTTCCAAGAGAGATGGGGACTATCACTAGGGAAAAACAATGGACCTTTGACTATTCATTCACTTTGTAATTAGAAATGCACATTTCAATAATCAAAGATGTGATTAATTTTCTTGTCTTTCATCCTAAAGCCTTCCTAAGGAAAGCGTGAAGAGAAGAAATATCATTGGATCATTCCATTTGAATTTGATCCCTCAGGAAAGTAGCAGTGATAAACAAGAATCTTAAAGTGAAGATGTTGTGCATGATTTATGTAGTACAGTATGTACTACATATATTGGATGGAGTCAACTCCGTGAGTAAGGAACACAGAGTGGAGACTTTGTATTCAGCAACATAAATACCTTTGACTTGTTGCTATTGAGTGGATTTTGACTCACAATGAACCTACAGGACAGAATAAATGGTTTCATGGGGTTTCTAAGGCTGTAAGCTTTTCGGACACACACTACTATATATTTCACAATCGAGCTGCTGAAAGGCTCAAACTGCTAAATTTTTGGTTAATAGGCAAGTGTTTCACTACTGTGCCAGTAAGATGCCTTGCAATGCCAAAGCAACTGCCAACTGGTGTTTCTGACTCACAGGATACGGTGTTTGACACTACAAATCTTTGTAGGAGGAAATGTCCTCATCTTTCTTCCGAGGAGTGTCTGGTGATTTTCCACTGCCAATCATTTGGTCAGCAGTCTACCATGTAGCCGACAGCGGCACCAGAGCTCCTATGCAATGCAGTAGGACCCACCATACTCTTGTCCATACCAGAAAATGTCCATTAAATTGGCCACTTCGAGGAACCGGTTAGAAATCGTCAGTAGCAATGACAACAACAATGTCTTTGATGGTCAAAAGTATTGCCGATTCTGTGTTTTCAGCAACTAGAAATACAACGTTCAGCCCTGATAGCATAGTGTTTACTTGCTGCTAACTACAAGGTCAGTAGTTTGACACCACCAACCACTCCTTCGGGGAAAAGCAGGTTGTTTTTTTTTTACTCCAGTAAACCGTTAGTCTCAGAAACTCATGTGCAGTTCTCCCCTGTCTTACAAGGTCACTATTAGTTGGCATCAGCCGTATGGGAGTGAGTGAAAAGATCCATACAGAGAGCTGGTAAGGGAAGGATAGTGATGGACATGAGAAGATGGTTTCTGTCCCCATCTCAAGAGTCCTAGTGGTGCTGTTAGGTAAACATGAGACAGCCACCCACAAGTTGGCAAGACAAACCCACTCGCCGTTCTGTGCGAGAAAGATGAGCCTATCCGCGTGCGTCAATATTTAGTCTCAGAAATCCTAAATCCTATAGAAGCTCACTAAGAGTCAAAATTGACTCAGTGATGTAGGGCCCCCCCACCCCCCTGACATGTGTCTTATACTGGATTCTCTAGAAAAGTAAAGCAAGTAAAGCTAATATATGTCTGTATATCTATAGGGGAAGGTATATCAAGAAAATGGCTCACAGACTTGTATAAGAGTTGTGTGCAAGTGCTAACTCTAAGTAAGTTCCAAGTCCCTGGGTCCGATGTTAATCAAGAGGCATTTTCTGACTTGCACAACTAACGAAGCTGGGAAGTCAGGATCAGCATAAAGAGACAGACTTAAGTTGCAGAAGTAGAGAGGATGACAGTAAGTTGACAGACTGCTGGTGACTCCACGCAATACAGTAGGCTCAAATTCAAAGGACCAGGGGTTGGAAGATGAACCAGATGCACTACCCAGAACTAGCAAAAAGGAAACAAGCTTTCTGTAGGGTACACATGGGTAGAAAATTCCTTTTGATTGATCAGACCACGTTGGGATCTCAGTATGGAAGTTGCACCCCCCACTAAGGCTCTTGCAACTGATTGGCTGCTCAAAGCAGATGTCATGGTGGGGTTGATTACAGTGTGCTAGATCACATTAGGAGACAGAGATGAGGTTGTCTACTCCTGTAAAGAGCTGCAGTCGAGGAACACACAGAAGCAGTTCTACCCTGTTCGTTAGGGTGCTCTGAGTTGGAATCACCTTGATGGCAGTGAATGATGAAGTGAGTCAGTGAGGGAGCATGTAAGTCAATGAATGAGTGAGATTGCATCATAGAAAATTGTTGTGAGATGCTCTCAATTCTGTTCAAACTCAGAAAATCTCTATGTACAGCAGAAGGAAACACCCCAAGTACCTGTTCCATCATCAAAATTGTTCCTATGTTTGAGCTTCTTGTTGAAGCCTTTGTGTCACACTATCTGAGTGAGGGGCGTCCTCTTTTTCGCTGCCCCTCCGTATTAACAGCCATGATGTTCATCCCGAGGGAATGGTTTCTTCTGATAACAAGTCCAAAGTATATGCGACTAAATTGCTCCTTCATTGCTAAATCTGTAATTCTTCCAAAACATAGCAGTTTGTTCTTTTGGCACTCTGTGGTACTTTCAGTATTCTTTGCCAACACCATAGTTCATACACTTTGATTTATCTTCAGTGCTCTTTATTAAATATCCAAGTTTTATATATGAGGCCATTGAAAGTACCATGATTTGGGGCAGGCTGATCTAACTCTTCAGAGTAACATCCTTGCTTTTCAACACTTTAATGTGGTCTTGGAAAGCAGATTTATTAAAGGCAATGAATCATTTAAACTGTTGACCTTACGATGGCTGCTTCCATGGTTTTGGTTGTAGAAACCAGTGACTCTGTGTATTCTTTCCATCTTTTTTGATGCTTCCTGCACCATTCAATATTTTGCTCATAAACAAACAAAATATAAACTTCATGTCATCGAGTCGATTCTCACTCATAGTGACCAATAGGACAGGGTAGACCTGCCTTTCTGGGTTTCTGAGACTGTCACTCTTTTTGAGAGTAGACAGCCTCAGATTTATCCCATGGAGCACCTGGTGGTTTTGAACTTCTGACCTTGTGGCTAGCAATCCAACATGTGTCCTACCATGCCAGAATCTTCCTGAAACTCGAGACTTGATTTTTGGCTTGAGCTCTTTCAGGTTAAGACATGCTGAGTGTGTTCTTCCTTATTGGTTTTCTGACTCTAGGTCTCTGTATATTCATTATAATATTTGAAATTTTCTGCCCAGCTCTTTGACTCCATTATTTCTTATCTATTCTTGAGAGTCTTGAAATTCAGGTGAGATACACTCAAGGTCATATTTTAGGTTTTTATGGACTCACTTTAATTTTCTTCAGTCTCAACCTGAACTTACATACTAGTAATTGATGGCCTGTTCTAAAGTTGCCCCCTGGCCTGGTTTTAGCTGCTGATATTGACCTTCCCATCATCTCTTCTAAAAGTTGTAATTTGATTTCTGTGTATTCCATCTGGAGAAGTCCACATGTATAATCATCACCTTTTTGTTGTTGAAAACATTATTTACGATGTGGTTGGTCTTGCAAATGCTATCATGGGCTCTCCAGCTTTGTTTCTACCACCAACACCGTATTTCCCAACGACTGTTTTTTTTTCTTTGCTTCTAATTTTTGCTTTCCAATCTCAATAATTATTAATGCATCTTGTTTGAATGTTTGATCAATTCTCTACTGAAAATGTGAAAGTTCTTCCACTTATTTATCATTAGCTTTAGTGTTTTGTACATTAATTTGAATAATAATTGTTTGGAGAGGATTTCCTTGTATTCAGATAGACATTGTGGTATCACAAGGAGCATTGTACTTCAAGGTAGATCTTCAACTGTCCGTTTTGATAATGAATACTATGCCAGTCCTCTCGGTTTGTCATTCCTAGCATAATAAACCATATGACTTTCTGATTCAAAATGGTCCATGTTAGTCTATTTCTACTCTCAAATGGCCAGAGCAGAGACTTTTATGCATTCCATTTCATTTGTAACAACATCCAATTTTCCAAGATTCATAACTCACACATTGCAGGTATCAATTATTAAATTCATATCTGCAGCTGTTCCTTCTCATTTTCAGTCGTGCCTCATTAGCAAATGAAGGTCCAAAGGTCTGTACTCCTGCAGCGCTTCCTCTTCTGTATCCTTATGGTCCACTCGACTTGGAGAAAGCAGCTCTTCCTCAGTCATGTTTTGAGTGCCTTCCTCGCTGAGGGGCTCCTCTTTTGGCCCTATCTCTGGCAATTGTCTGCCTCTATTTATTAGGCTTTCAGTAACTCTAGATAGTGTTTCTCTGCTAACATAATGCATTTGGTGGCTAAGTCCTCTGATGTGGACAGCCTACTTCTTCTTTGTAGTCTGTTCTTTGCTTGGAATGTCTTCAGAAACCTGTTCACTTTGATGCCCCTGCTGATGAAATACCACTATATAATCTCCATCACACAAACCACGGCAGTATGCCAAACTGACAAACAGTGGCACAGAGGATTATTAAGTCTTGACTGTTATACCACTGAGAATCTGAGCCCAGCCAAGTTCATACAGAACTTTAACTATCAACATTTCTGCCTATCTCCATACTATACCATCTCTTTTGGCTTGATCCCATCAAATCCTCAGTGGAGATAACTCATACTTGGAAAAGAATCATTGGCAGTGGAATTACTGCAAGTTAGTAATATGTGAAACCATAAAATAACAATTTGGAGTGTTTGCCATTATTTTACCAACAAGTTGATATGGTGTACAAAAAGCAGGTTGTCAAGAAATGTATCTGTTGTGTTGTAGATGTCAGTTGCATGGCATTCTCTAGCATTATTTCAAATGAGGACATTCCAAATATTGTGATAACCCTGCATCCAAACTATAGGAAAAATATCCTGACAACTTTGAGAACTTCCACATATTTCCTGTCCCTTCTTGAGTTTTATATGTTCTCCTGAATGATTGGGCTCTGATTTTAACATCTCTTTTAAGTGTTTGTATTAGTCTGGGTACTTTAGAGAAACAAATCCACAGATACTCATATGTGTAAGGGAGAGTTTTATATAAAAGTTAAATGTACATCAAGAAAACATCACAACCCAGTGCTGCCCAAGCCCACAAGTCCAACATTAACCCATATGTCTGACACCAATCCACAGAGTCCTCCTCCATCTCACAAAACACACACTATGATGCCGACTGCAGGAGGAAAGCCGAATCAGTGAATGTGTAAGCATCTCAGCGCTGGCAGGGTTCTCCGCATTGTTGCTCCAGCACCCAGGCCTGCATCGGGGTAGGACCATATGGCTCTCCTCATGGATGTCTTGCAGGAAGTGAACCTTGCCAGCTGGAGCAGGGAACTGGCTAAGGTAGCTGCACCCGGGTCTGACCATCACAAAGCAAGAGACCCAAGAACTTGAAAGACAAGGCTCACCAAGCCATTTATCATTCCGCCCTTCAATTAACCCCACATGTGTTTATCAGCCAGGTTGGCACAATAAACTAACTACCTCATTGTTCTTCTATGTAGTAGTGCTCTTGACACTATCCATCAGAGAATAGCTCCCCAGTACCCTCACTCAGGTGAGGAAAGGATATTCTTTACTAACATTAGAGAACATTGGAGAGATTATCTACTCCATTACAGTACTATATTAATTAAAAATTAGTTATCCTTGTTCTTAAAATCACTTTTCATGGATATTCTTTGTGTCTCTTTATTTCCAGATACAATTCATAATATCATACACTTCTACTATTACAAACTTTCATTTTTATCTCATTAGAGATGAACAGAGGTCCAGTTCTCCCTTGAAGTGCCAGAATTTGGTTAATATATGTTTGCTTTAAAGGAGAAAAATACAACAACTGGCCACTGATAGTGACTTCAAAATGCTAACATTTTGTTTTTGTTTTAAAACAATCCTATTAGTAGTGTCTGGCTTCAATACTGGTAAGAAAATTTGGAATATATATATATATATATATTCATATTTATGTATGAATATATATAGGAGATATATATATATCACAAGCCACCACACAACCATTCCTAGTTGATGTAAGAAGATGATCTTTGTACACACAGTATTACAAAGATTACTGTGGAAACAAGCTACAAAATAATTAGAAACCTAATGAAACCTTATAGGCAGACTCATAGCCGAAAGCAATCCCTGAACTCAGTACAGTGAGGAAACTGCTGCTTCATCTGCTCAAGGCTGGGGTTCATGGTGTAAGCCTCTACCATCATTAAAGTCCACGAAACACCAGACACTAGAGATCACCCTTGACTCTGATATCATTTTCCTTGTATGTTGTTTTCCATTTTTACTATTATTTCCCTGCAGGCTTATTCCATGAACAGACCCTGAAAGTAGATTAGGGGTTTCCACTCTCATTCAGCATCTTCTGTAAACCGGACATTCCCAATTTAAGCTCTGATACCATTCCTTTCTTTAGATTTGGATTCTAGTATTTATAATAGAGCCCTTGGATCACACAGGTTGGTGTGTTTATTCTATGTGGACTTAATTGAAGCATCACTTAGGTGGATTCTTGTGTGAAGATGAGCCCTTAAGACTCCAGATATTCTGCTGTCTGATAACTGAGAACAATCTGGATTCTTCACCACTCTTTCTGTAGAAGCAACATCTTCCGTCATCTTCTCTTCATGGGGGTGAGCCAAAAGTACGGCCATGTCAGAAGAACTAATTGATCTTAGATTGGGGGAAGACATAAGTTCAAGTAAAAAATACAGTCATATATTTATGGTTTATATATGTCTCCAGTTCACTTTAAAAGACACTATTATCATTTTATGATAGGGAACATTATGAATCATGCACTTGGGCAGAAGATAATTCTATTAATAGCATCATTAATTTAGCCAGTGGTATAGAATGGTAAATCTGCTGCTCACGCTTTTTAGAATCTTGCAAAGCCTGACCCAAACCACGATAATTTCAATTGTCCCATATGCATGTGAAAATTCGACGCTGACTAAGGAAGACAGAGAAGAACTGATGCATTTGAATTGTGGTGCTAGAGAAGACTATTGAAAGCACCATTGATGCTCAAAGAACAAACCAATCTGTCTTGGAAGAAAGAGAGGCAAGGATGGTGGAACCTTCTCTCACACACCTTGGACATGCTGTCAGGTGAAGCCAGTCCCTAGAGAAGCACGTCTTGTTTGCTAAATAGAGGGGCGTCAAGAAAGAGGAGGCCCTCAAGGAGATGGAGTGACACAGTGGCTGCAGTCACAGGCTCAAGCACAGGGAGCGTTGTGACGATGGTGCAGCACTGGGCTTGGCTTGGTTCTATTGTGCACACAGTTGCTGTGAGTCTGAACTGACGCAATGGCACCACCACCACTACCACCATACAGTTTATTTTATTTTACTTCTATGTTTCTTCTCTCTTCCTTTCTTTATTTTATTTTTTCCAACAGTTTTATTGCACATAATTCACATAGCATACAAAGGAGCAGTTCAATTGTCCAATCCCATCAAGGGACGTTGTACAATCACCACCACATGTATCTCAGAGCACCCCCGCCCCCCACCCCATTGTCACATGGCCTTCACACTGAACTGTGCAATCACCATCAGCTTTAGTGCATCCTCCCACCTCCCTCCCTCACTGTTCACTCCCCAAATCCCCCTGCCCTCCCCTTTGCCTGGCCCCCACCCCTGCATTCCCTACAAAAGCATAGGATTTAAAACGCTGTTGAGAAAATGAAATTATACAAGTATAGGCAGACTCCACACTATAGTGGACCTTTTTTGAAAGAATTATATTTAGACTAAGTGTATTAGTCTAGGTACTTTAGAAAAACAAATCCACAGCAATTCATGTATAAGAGAGAGTTTTATGTAAAGAAAA
>NW_022111367.1:15748442-15751016 GCF_000313985.2 Echinops telfairi
GAAAAAATGAATTCTATTCAGAATAGACAGGAATAGAAAGTAATCAAGACATACAAACAGACTTTCGAAAACCAAAGCCTAAGAGTATTGAGAGCCATTGAGCAAACATCGCCTACAAAGGGGACCCAGTAAGATTATGCTTTGATTTCTCAGCAAAACAATGATCTTCTCTCTTAAAAATGCAAGGGAGGAAGGCAGAAGGAAAGGAGAGACAAAGAGGAGAAAAGGGGATGGGGCGCACAAATTCTAATTTATCTCAGAATTTAGTTTGTGAATATTTTGTTATTTTATTTAAAAAAGAGTTACATTTCTTGTTGAAGTTTCAAACTCATCAGATTGCTTTGCTTACTTTCTTTTTTTTTTTTTGGTACACCAGAGTATTTTAATATGTGGGAGAATCAAAACATTTTTTGTCCAGAGATAATTTTACCGGGCTTTTGTGTCCACCTGGTATGAATATTCTTGTTTATTCTGAAATTGGTTTACGTTGCTAAACTATTTGGAGTTCAGTACTCTCAGACTCTGGCCAAGCCCACGTATATTGCAGTAGAACTCCCCACAGGGTATCCAATGGCTGATTTTCCAAAGTTCATGACCTGGTCTTGCTTCCTCGGAGACATTGGGTGGACTAGAGACTTCAATCCTTTGGTAGCAGAATCAATTGTTAATCATTTGTTCCACCCCCATACTCTCTGCAGTGCTTGTAGCATCAATATTGAAATGCCGATGCTCATTCTTCACATCTCTTGAGGAACATTTTAGTAAGACAAATACAACTCCCATTTATCGGAACTTGTTATGTGCTGGGACCTGACTGATGTCTATGTGCAAATATATTTGAAAATTGCAAAAATTTAGGGTATATATTTAAATTTTTTAATCTAAGTCAGCCAGACTCAATCCAGTTTTTCTAATTCTATTCAATGTACAGAAATTTTACACAAATAATCTTAACTAGCATAGCATATAAATAATAGAGAAAATTCTATAGATTGACTTGTATGTGTTGAATATGGTATATATATATAAATGCGAAGTTGAATTTCAACATGCTAACAAGAAGAGAAACATTTTTATGTTTCAATGATTCTTATCAGTTTTCTGATCCATAGTGTGCCTATTTTTCTAGAAATAAGGAGATGTCTATGATCAAATGAAGAAAACAGATAAAGGACTTTTAAATACATGAAACTGAATCTTGATTTGGAGATTTAAGGGAAATGAAAACTGGTAGTCAGCAAGATTTGCACTATTTTAAACTATAGTTTTAACTGAAATTAATGAAAATTGGCCATTTTTGTTTTGTTTCATAAAGATGAGAAATGAAGCCATTTCTGTAACCTTACGACTGCTGTAACAAATTAGAATTACATCTCTGTAGGAGAACAATGACTATATATCTCAATCTACAGATAAAAAGATATTAATTTGTATGATAGATATAACTCATCCTCTTGGAATACAAGGTAATATAACCCTAATATCACTATATTTAGCATATTAATCTCAAATATGAATATACAATAAACTCATCTCATGTTTTAAACTGGAATTCATATCCCTGCATTTGTTTTAAAGATAACTGGTTAAAACTTTAGCTATATGCGTTTGAAAAAGGGAGGGCTATTTCATATTGCAAAATACATTAATACATTAGTGAGATCTCTATATAAATTTTCAATCTTGTACTTAAAGAAATGATGGCAAAAATAAATATCTATTTATGTCTCGCAAAGAAATTTAATTGAATTTTTTTAATACAGCAACTCTGGTATATATCATTTTCAATACTCTTGACCCACAAGGATTCTTAAAAGCACAATATATCCAGGATTTTTCTGTCTTCACAAATCTGTTTTATATCGTCCAGCTTCTCCCTGCTAGGAAGGGCTCTCGGGTTTTCAAAAACATTAACTTTAGTTTTGATTTTCAAATATCTGCCATTTCCCACACACCAACTCCATTATTCCAATTTGCATAGTCAAACTTTTTTTTTTAATTGATCAATTGTGTCTTCCTAAAATATGTGTTGTAAGTCCTAATCTCTATACTTGTGGTTATGGGTCCCTTTTGGAGTGATTTTTCTTTGGCATGTTAATAAGGCTGGTTTAGCCTAGGATATGTCTTAAAGCAATCTCTTCTGAGCTGTAATAGAACTTAAACAATCAAGGGAAAGATGCAGAGAAGGTAGAAGAAAGATGCCAAGCCACAAGAAGGTCACCCACGAACAGAAGCCCAAAGAGACAAAGAAAGCTTCCCCCGATAGCCAGCGCTCGGAATTCATCCTCCAGGCTGCTGACCTAGGAGAAAATAAATGTTCTCATGGTATTTCTATTTTAGAAGCATGAGGTAACTTAGACAAAGACCCTGAATAAAACAGGCAAAAATAGAATTCTTTTTATATAAAGAGTGAAAAGGGAGAGGCTATGAAACTCATATGTTAATATTTTTCCTGTCACACTAGATTTCATTTTGTAAACCTCTCTAACACCGCTCTCTGAAATGGCTAGGTTGGTATTCGTCTGCCTTCTGTACCCAAAACCTGAGTTGTGAGCAGCCCGGGCCTTACATCGT
>NW_022111367.1:15752144-15754980 GCF_000313985.2 Echinops telfairi
ACTATTGGGACACCAGTAATTTTGAAATCTGGAAGACAGTATCTATTTTGTAGGTTAACTAATATTTTTAAGTAATAATATATGTATTAAAAATTCAATAGTCCATGATTATCATGTTTGTTTATCCAGTATAGTTAAAGAGTACAGGGGAGAAGGATATTTAAGAATCTCTCTTTCTTCAATCAAAATATAGTCAGCTAATCACTGAAAATGAATTGCATTTATCTGTCCTGTTACCAGTCTGGTTCCTATAACTTGTTCTGCTGGTAGAACATAAGCAGAAGTGAGGCCATGTCTACATGCGTAGTCTTATGCAGTTTGTTGGTTGTACATACACCATCAACCATCAGAGATGGAATTTTTAGATCACCACTCTTGTTTCAACCTGGATGGTGGATTGGGAAAACACATGAACAAAATCACTACCTGAAGTAGAGTCACAGGACCTCAACAGTTTATATGTAACATGAGATAAATAGAGGTTGCTTGTTTAAAACTGATTTGGGAGTAATTATTTTTCTATTTAAGGTAACAGAAAAATAGCAAATTCACTGTCATTGAGTCAAGTCTGACTCATAGCGATCCTATAAGAAAGAATGAAAGTGCCCCTGTACATTTCCAAGACTGTAACTCTGTGCTGGAGTAGAAAGGCCCATCTTTCTCCTGAGGAGAAGTTGGTGGTTTTGAACTGCGGACCTTTTGGTTAGCAGCCCAATGTGTAACCACTGTGGCACCAGGAGTCCTTTATCTGAGGTAACATAGGTCTTCTTTTCCAAATATTTTTCTTTATAATATCTACTATGTTGTATAATAACTAGCTTTATAACGTGCTTTATAATCTCTGAAGGTGGCAAATAAAAGATATTAAGGAACCACAAACCTTTAATAAAATCTGGTGGTTATTAATTTTCTGTCATTGTCATTTAAACCTGACGATGAATTCTGGAAGTGTGCATTTAAATGAACCTCTAAGGAGTGACTCAGAAAATCATGACAGACACAACATTCTTTTCTAGAAGAACAACTGATGTCTTGAAGTCCAGTACTAGAAGGGACATTGGGAAGCAGGCTCCTGCTCAAAGACAGGTCGATCTTCGCTTTGCTTTTATTTTCTTGCTGCCTCCTCCTAATTTTGAGACATTTGTAAATTTTGTCTTAGAGATTACTTACTCCAGTCATGTACAGACCTAACATACTCTTCCTCAGTGAATAAACAGGCTAAAATGTTGACATATTGTAGTTTCAATTATGCAAAGAATGGACGGTAGAGGCAGGACTAGCACAACTTACTTCGGGCCCTGGAACCTCTGGTGACCTCAGCGGTTGCTTCTGGGCTGCAAACCGCACTGTCAGCGGGGGAAATATACAGAGCCACTCTTTGGGAGAAAGAAGAGGCTTTCTATGATGGTAAAGAGGTTCAGTCTCGAACTCACAGGGGGAGTCTTCTAGGTCACTCACAGGAGGCATGACTCGGTGGCAGCGAGTTTGGTGTAGACCTAGAGCTCTGGGCAAGACTTCTTTGAGAAGGACAAATGATTAGGACCTGACTGCTTATACAAAGGCTGGCAATTCCGTTCCTCTGAGAAGAACGGCTTGGTAATCTACTTCTCAACAATCACCTACGGAAAAAGCTTAAGACGTTGGTTTGGGATTTACTTCAACTCTTTTGCACAAAAAAACCCTGTCCTCTAAAAAAGATATATCAGCTTCATTTGGAGAGTTTTGTTTAGATTTCCGTTTTTGGTTGTTGTTTATTTTTCAAGAAAAAAACACGTTTAACTAGATGGGCCTCATTTGATTAATTATGCACAATGACAAACAGTATCCCAACTCCATGAAAACCATTGAAATATAAAATGGCACGATACTTAATGAACCAGATAATTTATTTTTCCTTATCTATTGAAACACGGACATAGTGCTAGAATAGGAGTCAGCTATTTCTCCTATCGTAATTTTAGAAGAAAATAAAACATCACCGTGCCCTGAAAATATGTCCTCATATCTAAAGTTCTCAATATCAGATTCATTTTCTAGCTTATAAAATTGTATGTAAATGTGAAATTTGATTCACCAAAAAAATACATTCATAGCTACCTCTCTTCTAGGTTTATATACACAAATGAAAAGGATGGATAAAGCACTGATTTTCCCCTAAGAAACAAAAGCAAATTCATAAAAACAGTTTGTAAACTGTGTTGAATGACCTGCTAATTACAGTGTCTTTCTGAGGATTAGTCGCGTAGCCAAGGCAGGTGCTGGCAGTCTACCTACAGAGTGTTTAAGTTCCCTCCTGCTCACTGGTCATGTTATCATTAGGTTCAATCTGACACCCCAAAGGTACTTCAAGTATTTCCATTCACCCCGAATAAAAGGTGTACATCATTTTCAGCAATGAAAATCTACCTTTTTTTTCCAAATTAGGGCCTAAATTTTCAATAAGCTGCATATTTCTCCAAAATACTTGGGCTATTATTCCATTAAAGAGGAACTCCACAGACGAGTGGTTATTTCGTCTTATGTACTATTTATGTCATTGGTGTCCCTTATCCCATCATTATATCATTATTATGAGGACAAAAACCCATAACCTAAAAAGAGCAGAGTTTATAACTTTGAATTTCATCTGTATCTTCTGTTGTATGTGGGAAAGCTCACTGTGTGCTTCATTTACCTATACATCTGTTACATTGATTTAAATATGTTGCAGACTTTCTTGTTTTTATTCCATCTGATTTTAAAATATTAGTCATTGATACAAATTTTCTGATTTTCTTGATGTTAAAATATCTAATTTTTACTCAATGAGCAAGTTGTAAGGGAAATGTAACCTAAA
>NW_022111367.1:15755688-15758627 GCF_000313985.2 Echinops telfairi
CATTGCCATAACGAAGTACTTGGGCTAATGGGTCACTAGTCCTGAAGGCTTCTTAGTCTCAGGAACATCAAGTTCAATTGGCACAATGTAGTCGACAAAGACAGTGTTCTACATCTTACTTTGGGAAATGGAAAGTGGTATTTCCAAAGCTTATGACTATCCATCTAAGGTACAACTATTGCTCTCTCCTGATTTCTAGGAAAGGATGAAGAAGATTGAAGATGCCTACAAACATTGGTCAACTTGACTAATACAACGTGCAAATATTATCCTCCATTCTCCTACAATAAAAGGAATGGGATCCTGTCTGACTAACATCACCAATTGCTCTGAAAGGGATCACATTAGAACATCTTGGATGGAATGATAAAAATGTAAAACCTACCTCAAAACTATTTTTAAGAGGCCAGTTGTACGATCTGAGTTGAGTGAGATTGATGGAACCCCTAAAACTGTGGCCCTTAGTCGCCTTTCAGACTTAGCATTGACCTCATTTCTATGACTTGGTTTACAGGCAAACAATAAACAAGCATGTAAGGTAAATACTAAAATTAGTAATGCACGCACAATTTAGAACAACCAACCATTTGCATAAAAGGAGCAGTGATTTCTCAAGGACCAAATTCAGAGTACAGGACGGGCTGGGAAAGAAATAGGGATGGAAATGCGATGTGTGATACTACAGTCCAGAGATTAGAATCAATTTCATGAAACAAACGTAGTTATTGAGTAGAAATTGATTTTGCATATAGTCACCCAAGTCACAATAAAAGTTCAATTACCATGAATAATCTGTGGCGTCACATTTAGTAACTCCTTGGCCAGAAGAGTGAAAATAAGTAAGTGGTAAGTTAATAAAGATAAAGATTTAAGCAAGTGTTCCAAGTAAGTTCATAGTTCTTCAATGAAAGAGCTCTGCATATGTATAAGAAAGCATCTTTATCATTTGGATCCTGTCTATATAAATCCCTATTAATAGTAGAACTCAAGTCAATCACTTGTATTATTTTTATGTAGTTAAATTAAGTTGTTGATTAGGTAATTTAAAACTAATATAGTTCACACCACAATATTGGTAAAAAGGTATAATTAGATCAATGCAAGCTATGGTCCTCAAATCAAAGCATGTTCTTCTTCAAAAATATGACCGAAATTAGTTTTTTTTAATTAAAACAACTTTACAAAAGGTGTTTGATAGATGTGTGATCATTCATTTGTCAGCAAAACCACATTACTTTACATGAGTCTTTCAAGTGGAAAACTAGGGCACGAGCCCTGTTGTGTAGTCATTCTGCAGTGACCTGTGATATGTTTGGTCAGAGTTATAAACCACCAGTACCTCTGCAGGAGAAAGGCTGGGTTTTCTACTCCTGTAAAGAGTTACAGTCTCAGGAACTGACGGTGGGTTGCTGTGAGTCAGCACTGACTCGATGGTAACACTATATTTCTTTCTTCTTCTTAATCCCATGTTTTATTTTTCCCCCCAAATTATTTTATTGAGTTAATAAGTATATCATACCATTCCATAGTTCAATCATATCACACAGTATTGTACAATTGATACCACAATCAGTTTAAAAATATCCTCTTCCTTCTTGAACTCCTGATGCCAGCTCCCTTTTATCCACATGACCACCACCACCACCGTACCCCACAGAGAATGTTTCTGATGTGGGTTGTGCGCATCTTTTTTATACTGCACAACACTCCTCTTCTGTTTTGTTTCTTCATTATATTTCATTTTTTCCATGGAAAAATCAATACCTAAACCAATAGGCATGTAATGTGAGATATATAAGGACCATCAGAGTGCATATAGAAAATTATGAATGACCTGGATAGGGCTAGACATGGGCATCATGTTTGGTAAAATAGAAGGTCAAGAAAAGGGAAAAGACCCTCAAGAGATGGCTTGATACAATGACTTCAACAGTGGGTTCAAACATTATCACTGTGAGGATGACAAACATCTTGGCAAGGTTTTGTTCTGTTATACGTAAGGTCCCTATAGAGTGTGAGTCTACAACACCTAGCAAAAACAGATATGATACTATTGGTCCTAATGTTATTTAATCTTACGTTCAATCTCATTCATTTTCCTTGGATACAAAATCAGCATTCATAGAAACATGTCAAGAAATCAAACAATGCTTTGCATTGGAGAAGTATACTGCTAGATAATTAGAGTATTTAGCAACAAAGAGGTCACTCTGAGTAGTGAGGAGAGCTTGTTCTGTGTTATGGTATTTTCAATAGCTTGATGTGCATAGAAAATCTGGACAATGAATAACGAAAGCAGAAGAAGACGTGAAGCATTTGAGTTAGTTGCTCACACTTTGGATTTAACAGGAGGACTAGTCACTAGAAACATATAACAGACTTGGTGAAGCAGATAGACACTGAGAAAGAGAAAAACTCTCAGTGAGATAGATGGACACATTTGCTGCTCTAATGGACTCAAAATGAACAGCAATTATGAGATTGTCACAGGGTTTCATTCTGTTGTACATGTGGTCACTAAGAGTCAGCATTGACTGGATAACACCGAAAACTAACATCCAATCCCTACTCCACATCCTGAGTATAACCCATAAAACAAGATAACAAAACTGAAACTAACTCAACTTCCTACTACTATGGAATCTATGACATCTTAAAGAATGAAAATGTAAGGCACGTCCCACTTTGTCGTAGAAATATGTACTTAGCTACTTTAAATAAATAATTAAGCAACTATGAGGAATCAAATATAACGTCAACTTGTGTAAATAAAATAATGAATGTTATCCTCCTTGTCATGGCTGGGTTTTGTGCCAACCTGGTCAGATCTGGGTGGAGTTCACAGACTGATGAAACTTCATTGAGGATATGGTCTTGGGAGAAGAGATGCTATGGAGCCCTGGCCTTCTCCTGCTACTTTTCTCTTTCACGCTTGGTTG
>NW_022111367.1:15758871-15760778 GCF_000313985.2 Echinops telfairi
CCTCCAGCTAGCATTGTACCCAAAGGCTTGAGTTGGAGGGGGTTAGGCCACTTCCTTGATATACATCTCTTTCTTGATATAGAGTCTGTGTGTGTGTGTGTGTGTGTGTGTGTGTGTGTGTGAATGACACTGTTTTTTTATTTCTCTAGGAAACTCTACTTACACATTCCTGTTCTCAAATCATCTATACCCTACTAGGTATTTTAATGAAATAATATCAAAATTCAAGGTTATGCATACTATGAATGTGTATATATATATATACATATATAAATTAGCTGACCCATTTTAATTCTTTATTATCTAATGTAGTTCTAAGTTAAATTACAAGTCATAGAAATATAACTTATATCCCATTCTATAACTCCCTACTTAAATGATAACTTAAATTTGAAAATAGATCTCAAGGAAATGTCCATTAGTTTCCTCAACCACATATCTTATTGTGTGGGCCAATTTTCAGGTTCCGAGTCCAATCATGACATACAGAATCAGATTTCTTGGTATGGGGCTCAGAAATATGCATTTGAAACATGTTCTATTGTAAGTCTAATAAAGTGTAAAATATGGTAAGGTGTAAATAATCTTCTCCTAATAAATTTCCAGCTCTTAAGAAGAAATGGTTTCAGTGAACAAGAGATGGCACAATGGTGCAGTATGGATGAGAGAGGAAGTTCTTGGTCTCACCATAAACTTTGGTATGTCATTTGTAGGATATTTTTAGAGAGTTATTAAAGGATAATAAAGTGGAAATTTAGGCAGCCTTGGATTATAGTATTTTATAAAACTGAATGTGAATTTTTCACCAAGCACAGATGGAATGCTTTTGGGGGGTTTGAGAGAAAAGACCAGATAAATAACATGTTCAGCCATCTCATGAAGACACCATAAACATTTGACCAATTCAGGGAAAGGTTTCTAACCATAATATCTCTGTTCTGAATTATAGGAGCACAGATATTTTCCTCAATCTCAAATGTACCATCAGTGAACACCAAGTTTAATAAAACTATTAGAAATAATTTCCAATTTTGTTATTCAGCCTGGACTTGATGATCTTCTCTTCATTTAATTTTTAAAGTGTAATTCATATTCTGAATAATGTTTTCAACCAAATTACTCTCAGTAAATATAAATTGAATATTTTCATTGAAAATAAATAGCTAGCACATAGTTCTCTTTCATCTAAAATTTTTTCCAGCCTACTAAAGAACTACGCTCTGATTATAATCAGGTCTCCAGAACTTGTGAAGTATTTTGTAATTATATCACACAGCTTTGTATCTTATAAACTGTTGTATTTCAGAATATTGTATTATTATTTTTTAAATCATTTTATTAGGGGCTCATACAACTCTCATCACAATCCATACACACATCAATTTTGTAAAGCGCATTTGTAAATTTATTGCCCTCATCATTCTCAAAACATTTCCTCTCCACTTAAACCCCCAGCATTAGGTCCTCATTTTCCCCCTCCCTCCCCACTCTCCCCTCCCTCATGAGCCCTTGATAATTTATAAATTGTATTATTTGCAAGTATATTTTTAAAATATTAAGGAGAAGCATAAGTTCAGTTCTAATTGGTATAGACCATGGAGATAGCTCCTATATAGATATTTATCAAAATATATAAACATATATGTACGAATGTGAGCATGTAATAGTACACAATAGTATATATATATACTATAGTTATACACATCCATTCTTTATATAAAAACACTTTGCTACTTCATTTGTTTTAGAAAGGGGAAGTAATAAGTGCTTACCAATCATATAATCTACTAATCTTTACATTTTACTTCATTTAAGCGTTCATATAGTCAATAAACATTTATTGTAAATGAAGCAAGAGAAAGCTCAGTAAATTATGCATGATCAAATTCAGTAATAAGTAATTTTTT
>NW_022111367.1:15761662-15779373 GCF_000313985.2 Echinops telfairi
AATGACTAAATAGACTGTCAAAATTCATGGCAGTTCATGGTACAGTCTGACATATTTACTTAATATAAGAATTTTGTTTTCTTTTTAGGTTGTTAAGTTCAAAGGAGATTTCTAGCCCCAGGTAAATGCCTTGTAAAATTTGACATGAGTGCTCATTGCATAACAAGAATATCTCTGCAACATATAAGACACTGGCATTAGGTAATATGTTTGTATTTTATACAGAGGTGTTCATACTTGTGTGCACTTTGGGAGGGGGTGAGGATTGGTTGGTTGCAAGCATTTCTGGAGAGGTTTAGCTTTAAGGATTTGAACACAGACTTTTTTCATTTTTCTTGGAAATCCATGAGCTTACAATGTGGTAAGCTAAATTTTTCTAGCTATTAAATATCTTTGCCTGTTTTACTTGTTTGGCTTTATTTTTCCATCATGGTCATTGCTGCTCGCTACACTCTGATTGGTTCTGACTCACATCTCCCCTACGTACCACTGAAGGTACGGCGCCTCCTCACAATTCCTCTGCTGTTTGAGTCCCTCTTACGGAGGGCCTTGCCATCCTCTCTTTGGCTTCCCCTCTACTTTCCCAAGCTTGGTGTCCTTTTTAAGGGATTGATCTCTCCTGATAACATGTCCAAAGTACATGAGCCAACGTCTCGCCAGCCTTGCGTCTGAATAACATTCTTGCTGTATTTCCTCTAAGATTGATTTGTTTGTTTGGGAGATCAGTTTGTTGTACTTCCAATATTTTTCACCAGCACAAAATTCAAATACACGAATATTTCTTGAATCTTGTTTATTCAATGTCCAAATTAATATGCCTATGAGATGATTGAAAATAAAAAGGCTTGGGCCAGGCATACCTTACACCTCACAGTAACATCTTAGTGTTTCAATACTTTAAAGTGGTCTGTGCAGCAGATTCACCCAATGCAATGCCTCCCTTGACCTCTTGACTTCTGCTTCTATGAACATTGATTGGGGATGCAAGCAAAGTGAAACCCTTCACAACTTCCATCTTTTCTCATTTGATCACGATGCTACATATTGGTTCAGTTGGCATGATTTTCATTTCTTTTTATATTGTGTTTTAATCCATATTGAAGAGTATAATCCTTGATCTTCATCAGCAAGTGCATGAAGTACTCATTTTCAGCAAGCAAGGCATGTTTTCTGCATCGTGTAGGCTGTTAATAAACCCTCCTCCAATCTTGATGCCTCCTTCCTCTTCATAGAACCCAGCTTCTCTGATGGTTTGCTCAGCATACAGATTGAATCAATACGTGAGAGAATACCACACTGATGCACACTTTACTTGATTTTAAACTGTGCAATATTCCATTATTTTGTTAGTGCAGCTGCCTTTTGATTTATGTATAGTTTCAACATGAGCACAATGAAGTGTGTCAGAATTCCCATTCTTCTCAAGGTTAACCATCGTTCCTTTTGGCTCACACGGTTAAGAGTCTTTGCATGGTCAACACAATTTCTTGTATCTCTGTTTTTAGCCAAGGTCCATTTGACATCAGCAATGATATTCCTTGTCCTCATTCTTTCTTGAAACTGACCTGAATCTCTTTATAAATGTACTGCTGCTGCTATTGTTGGGTGATCTTCAGGAAAAGTTTACTATAATACATTAATGGCATTGTTCTATAATTTGTACATTATTTGGACCCTGGTGGCATAGTGGCTAGATATTGGACTGCTAACTGAAAGAACAGCAGTTTGAAACCACCAACAGCTCCTAAGGAGAAAGATGAAGCTTTCTACTTTTGTAAGGAGTGAGAATATCAGAAACCTACAAGGGCAAGTCTACCCATCCTGGAGGGTCTCGATGAGTCAGCCTTGACTCCATGGAAGAGAGGGTTAGTTTGCTCAGTCACCTTTCTTGGAAGGGGTACAAATATGGATCTCTTGCAGTCAGATGACCAAGTAGCTATCTACCAATTTTATTGCTGCTATGCTAAACTCATTCAATAAATAAATTATTCCAATGCTCTATCAGCCTTTGGAAACATCTTAATCGATATTCTATCAATTCTTAAAGCCTGGTTTTTAGCCAGTGTCTTCAGTACAACTTGTACTTCTTCCTTCGGGACTATTGGTGCTTGATCATATGCTACCTCTTGAAGTGGCTGAATATCAACTAGTTCTTCTTGGTACAGTGACTGATTTCTTTTCATCTTCTTTTAATGCTTTCTGCATTGTTCAATAAGTTGCCTATAGTATCTTTCAATATGGCAACTTGAGGCTTGAATTTTTTTGGAAGTTCTTTCAGTTTAAGATATGCTGAGTATGTTCTTCCTTTTTGATTGTCTAACTTTAAGTCTTTGCTGATTTCCTTATAGTATTTTATTTTGTCTTTTCATAGTGTACTTTGAAATTTTTTGTGGAGCACTTTTTTTCCTTCACCAACAATTATTAAGAAAAATGCATGAAATTTGTGTGAGTCTTACTATTTAACTTCAATGGGAACAAGCAAAGCATATGAATGCATAGCATCAGACTAATGTCCATGACATATTTTTTCACAGATCATTAGATAGCTTGGGTTGTTGATTATAAAAAATATTATATAATTTGATTGTTTAACTTCTATGCTAGCAGTATATGTATGTAATCATTCTATAACCCAATGTCCAGAGAAACAGTGGTCAAGAGATCAGATGACAAATGACAGTGGGAACATCTGCTTCAAATGTTCCCTTTCAAGTGTTAACAAACAAAATGCGCTTCACTGAAGTCTTGGTATTTCAGTAAACTCATACATCTGTAAAAGCTAGACGATGATTGAGATGGGCGAAAGAAGGGCTGATGTACTTGGATCATGGTGTTGGCAAAGAATACTGGAAGTACCCTGAATTGTCAAAAGGACAAACAAAGCTTTCTTGAAAGAAGTATAGCCAGAAATACATACTCCTCAGAAGGGAGAATGACAATATTTCTTCTCATATACTGTGGACTATTAATAAGAGGGACTTGTTCCTGGACAATACCATCATGCTTATAAAGCAGAAAACTCAAAACTACGCCCTTGAGTCAATTCTAACTCGTCGTCAACCTGTTGGACAGAGAGAACTGCTCCATAGGATTTGAAGCTATAAATCTTCATGGGAGCAAACACCTCATCATTCTTAACAGGAGCAGTAGGTGGTAAGTGGCTTTGAACCCACAGCCTCACGGTGCCTAACCCACTAGGCCACCACTGGAGTGCGATAGAGAAAAATAGAAGACTGGCAACAAGGTGGATGTACACAGTGGCTGTAACAGTGGGTTCAAATGTAACAAAAATTAAAAGATTGGAACAGGACTGGATGGACAGCCTGTTTGGTTCCGTTGTACAAAGAGCTTAGTTTGGGGTTTTTTTATAAGGGGGGGGTAGGGGGATTTACATAGATTCTAAAAGGAGGAACTGACTCAACTTCAGTGAACAAAAGCAATACTATGTGGAGCATTATGCTTGGCAATATATAAAGAAAAAAATTCTTACCCATTTCTAACAGCCATTGCTTCCTAAATGACTACTGTTATTCATGATTTCACACACACACACACACACACACACACACGCGTGTGCACACGCACAGGATTCTGCTAACCACGTTATGATACTCAACCTTAAAATGAGGTTAACATATATAATTTAAAAAAATCTGCATCTCCTTTTTAATGCTGATCATATTATTAGATTTAAAAGACAAGTGTTTATTTCCAGGTCTCTATTAGATCAAATGTTGCCTGATTATGCTGTTGCAGTCTTATTTGCTGCTATGCTAAACTCATTCATCAGATTGCAGTTGTAAATATCCAGTGAGGTGTGTGCTGAAACAAAACAGGAACCACAGGGAGTAGTCACTATATAATTGCTAAGAATATGCTACCTGAATTCCATTTGTCTTCCCAGGAGTTAAGTGATAAGAAAGATGATTGTTTATGCATCACTCACCTCTATCATATTGCAAGAACTAGGCATTGTATTTGCAAATACAATTTAGAAGCACCTGGCAAGACTCACTAGGTACTAGAATGACAAGTATGTTCTCAGGATGCATGGATAATGTGTGTTATGCACCTTGTTATAAAATTTTGTGGATTGTATAGTAATACCTTAGAGGTAAAAAATTACTCCCCCTCTTCTTTGGCTCTTTCCTACATACCCATGTCAGAACCCAGAGCCTAAAGTGCACTGGTAGAAACTGGAAGAAGCAATAAACCTCCATGTGAGACAATTTTTTGGTTCGCATAGATGTAAAAAGGAGGTAGAGAAGGGATTGACTCCCAGACTTAATTCTCATGATCAGCTCAGTGTCACAGTATCTCCACTGTGTTATTTAAATTATGTTTACCTTTTGTCACTTGTAAAGTGAAAAATAAAACTAGTACAATGATTTTCTATACCTCATGGGAATTCTAGTCATGAAAATTAATAGTGTAATGTATGGTGAGAGATAATAATACCTAGAAAAATCTAGTGCTGCTTTTGGCATCAACTAGACATAGAAGAAAATCACCATATAAGATTCTGATGACAATTATAAGGTATACCATTTATAATTGATAAATCTAGCAGTGCAGGCCAACTCAAGGGAGATGGAATCAGTTTTCCCAAGAGAATCAAAAGTACATGGGGATTTAAGGAAATGTTTTTTAAAGAAATGAAAAGTTAAGTGAAGAGAGAGGAAATGTTGAAGTCACCTCACTTTAACATCTATATAGTATTTCTTCATATTTAATGTCATTTGGCATATATTATCAAATCATACATTTTACAAATACTCCTCAATTTGTATATGCTCATCTAAAAATGGAAGCCGAGTCACTGAAAGAATGTATTAACCTTACTTACACATCATTCACCTAAATTATTTTGCAAGAACCAAGGCTTATATTTGTGAATGCACAAGCCAGATATGAAAAAGAAAAGAAACAAACAAACAATACTGACAGCTATCAAGTCAAAATAAATTTTCCAGCCTTTTAGGAAAAATTATACAACTACAGACTGTGGTAGTTGCATAATCTGGTGTCAATTAGGGATTTGGGAGAATGAAGAGTGAAGGGGTGGAATGTCAATCAGGTCATAGCCAATGAGACCTCTGTGTGGGCATGGCTTCTTCCTGAGGATCCTGGGAACTCTGGTATTTCTCTTTTGAGCCAGGAGACACACTCTCTGCTCACATCCTGGGAGACTTAGCAGCTGACAATGCACATGGAACTATGCTAGTGCCCTGAGCTGGGGAAGCCATTTGGAAACCCCTGCCAGTGCTGAGATGCTTCCACTGCCACTGGATCCACAAGACTTTCCACCCACTGACCTATGATCTTCCTGCATTCAATGTCGTTGCATGTGTTTCATGAGTATGAAGAGGACTTTATAGTTTGGTATCAGACATATGGGCTAATATCAGACTTAGGGACTTGATCTGGACTGGGATGGAATGTTTTCTCAATATTCAATTGCTTTTGCATATAAAGCTCTTTCTTATACACATATGAGTGTCTATGAATTTGTTTCTCTAGTCTACCCAGATTAACACAGAGACGTAATACATTTTATTGAAATTAATTTTACTATATTTCTCAGACACTGCACTTTTAAACATACAGTTTGTGGCTAATCCTTACTAAGTAGATCTATCTGTATCATTTTGCTAATACCACATGCTTGCTTTGTGTTTCTCTGTCACGTTTTGGGTATTCTCTCAATATTTCATAATGCTATTTTACACATTTTGGATAAAGGAATAGATGTGAACAAGTCTGCCCTCCTCTAGCCTCCAGCTTACGCCGGACTCATACATCCCTCCAAACTCCATCCTTTTTTCCCTCTCTGACATGAACCCTTCCTGCCATGCCACTCTAGTTCTATGTTGGATTTGATAATGTGCTGCACAGAACTCAAAAAACCTATAGACAACATTCACAATTAAGGGTTTTTTGTTTGTTTTGTTTTGTTTGTTTGGTCAGGGAAATTGCAAGCTGCAGCAGCTTAGTGGTTAGACTTTGGGTTGCTAACTGCAAGGCCAGCAGTTTAAAACCACCAGCAGCTCCGTGAGAGAAAGACAAGACTGTCTGCTCCTGTGCAGAGTTACTGTCTCAGAAACACTCAGGGGTAATTCTACCCTGTCCTATAGGGTCACAGTGAGTCACATTCAACTGGATGGCAGTCAGCTTGGTTTGGTTTGTTTCTATTAGGGAAATTAACAGGTCACCACAAGTCAGGATCTGCAGAGTAAGAAGAAAGGTATTGGTCCATAGCAACACTTTTCCTCAGCCAATCTCTCTCTCTCTCTCTCTCTCTCTCTCTCTCTCTCTCTCTCATCCTCAGCCTCTGAGCTTCGTGGCCTCTTGGCCATTGCTTCCATGGGCCAGGAAGCCAGCTGATCCATCTTTTTGTCTCACAGTTCCATGCTCTGAAGCCAAACGAGGACTAGATACCCCATAGTCTTGGTGTTTCCGTGCCCGGGTCTCTGGTGCTTCTGCTTTCAGTGGCCTCCAACACTTCAGACAGAGGTCATGCGTGTGCTCTTCCAAATGATCGTATGATTTCTCTCTGTTTCCAGATGATTCTTATACATTGAGGAGTGGCTTTGAAGGAGGCGTGGCTGGTTTTTGTCAGTCCACATCCCCAAGAAAAAGGAACGCTGGTATATTACATCATACTCTTTTGTAAAAACCAAAAACCAAACTCCTTGCTATCAATTCCAGCTCATAGCAACCCATTAGACAGGGTGGGACTGTTTCTGTGGGTCAGAGACTGTAACTGTTTAATGGAGGTGAATATCTTGTTTTTCTTCCATGGAGTGACCAGTGGTTTAAATGACTGACCTTGCACTTAGTAGCCCAATGTGTTCTCACTAGGCCACGGGGGCTCCATCTCCTGAAGCAGAGTTTCAATGCACCTCCAAAGAAACAAAGGATGTGTCTTGGTTCATGCCTACTACCGAGGCCAGGATTTTGTCCCACTTAATTCCATCATGGAGAACTCTCTACAATGGGATTACGTCCACAAGGGTAGTGTCTATAATTATAATGCATCACAAACAAATTATGGTTAGAAAGACCATATTACTTGACTGTGTCTTCCACATTCTCTTGTATGGACTGGAAAACCAAAATGTGTGCATGTCTTGCTTTGTTGTGATAGCCTGTAATTTAATAAATGCCTGATAAAATAAAGTGATGGCTTTCTAATTGATTATCTAGATAGGTTAATTTCAAAAAGCTTGATTTTAAGAGTGTATGCCATTGAGTGCTATTTAAGTACTTTACATCTTTACTTTAATTCCTATGTAAATTGTGCACCAGGTAAATGGTCTCAGACATGTATTGCTAGTAAAACCAAGAAAACCAAGAGCAAGCTTTAGGTACTTCTACTCCATTGTCCACCTTCTCCCTCTTGTCCATTCAGCTTTCCTACTCTTCTTTCCTTATTCTGATTGTTTACCCTATGACACAGTTGGTATTATGGGTTACACGTTGGGCTGTCAACTGCAATGTCGGCAGTTCAAACCCACCAGCCATTCCAAAAAAGAAATATGAGACTTTCTGCTCCCATATATATTTATAGTCTCAGAAACCAACTTGACAGCAGAGAGACTCCTTTTCTATGTAACTTTGGTAAGTTAGGTAATTTCATTGTGCTTATTTTTCCTAAAAAAACTGAGCCCTGGTTGTGCTGTGAGTTAGATGTTTGAGCTGCTCAAAGTAAGACCGCTAATTCAAACCCACCAGCCTTTCCCTGGGAGAAAGATGGAGAGCCATGCATCTTCTAAAGATTTGCAGGCTCTGAAGCCGTGGAGAGGAGTTATACTTTGTACTACAGGGCCTCTATGAGTCTGAAAGGCTTCCACAGTAGTAGGTGTTGACTAAAGGGCCCTCCCCCAGTAAAGTGTGTTGAAGCTCTGCTTCTAGAGGACTGGCTCAAAAAATTTTGGTTTGTAAAGCACTTTGAAAAGTCCCTAGCACAATGCTAGTGATGAACAAATAAATGCCTGACATTGCTGTCATTATTACTATAGCTTCTTCATTCAATTATTTATTGAACATTATTCATCAACAAAGAAGGTTTAGCGGTACAGTGGTTAAATATTTGGGTACTACCGGAGAGATCGGAAATTGACTTCCACCAGTTGCTCCATGGGGGAACAATGAGGACTTCTGCTTCCATAAAGGTGACAGTCTTTGACACCCTCAGGGAGAGTTCTACCCTGTACCAAAGGTTTGGTATGATTCAGAATCAACTTCACGGACACACCACCAAGAGCAGCAATTTACAATCACTGCGCTTGCTTGCAGTCACTAACTGACACATCCATTAAAGTGCTCAATGCAATGGATGGGACACTCACAATGGTTGCCATTCAGGCAGGATTTGGAGATTAAGTGGGGCACTTAGAAACCAGTCAAGAAACCTTTGTAGGCTGCTATCTGAAAGGCCAGTGGCTGGAGTTACGCAGTTGCTTCATTGAAGAAAGCCTGGTGATTTACATTCATAAACATTATAGTGCAGCTATCGGGAGGTTTAAAAGAGTTGTTGAAAGGGTTGGATGCAAAAATTATGAAATAAAATTTAAATTCCCTCCTAATTTACAAGAAACGTTAAAAAAAGAAAGGACACAAAAAATTAGAGCCCATTGTATTAAAATAAGCAGCCATCTAAGCGAGGAGTCAACTAAGTCCACAGGGAAGAAGCATACCAGCTTGTGTGATCCAGAGATGACCATTACAAAATTTGAATATGGTGAAGGGAAAAGCATCAGAGGTGAAATTATGAACACTCAATTTGTGAAAGGCTATGAGGATCATGGGAGTCTGAAACCCATCTGCTTAGTGTCTGGTCAGACGGAGTCACTGGAAGATCTAGCCACAAGCAAGCGTTCTAAACAGCCATACCATCAGGCAGCGACCATTGCCATCTTGATGATGCTGGGTCTAACTGGTTTTTGGCCAGTTGACCACCCTATAAACACAACTTGAATTTGTTCTGGGTTCAAGAATCTCTATTTGTTCCGAACAGAAATTTCTTCCTCCCTGGCTTTTTGAATATTCATGAGGGTCTTTTCTTTCTTACGCTTTATTTGTATTTTTGTATTTATACTATTATGATTTTATCCTTACCACTTTAATGCAATTTTGTTTTTTATTGTTTTCTGTTGGGTCTCCTAGCTGTGATGCACAGGGGAAGTGGATACGTATTGCAAATATCTGATACAGGGGATATATGGAATAAAGAGGTTGGAGTGGGTGAGAGGGAGGGAAAGGAGATTGTGAGAGTAAATAATGGAGGCAGGGGGATGGAAAGCACAAGAATGGGTTGTGATTACACCACTTATATTAAAGGTGATTTCACCATTGGGGGGGAGGGATTCTCTAAAATTGCTGTGACAATGATCATACACTTCTCCTTGATATGGTTGAACAATTGAACTTTTGAATTGTATGATATGTAAATTATGTGCCCAAAAACTGTTGGGGGAAAAAAGTACAGCCCAGAAAACCCTACAGGGAAGTTCTAATTCTATCATATGGGTTTGCTTCACCTTGTTTCTTAGCCACGCAGGTAGAGCATAGTGAAACAGCAACCCCCAAACATCACATCGAGCATTGTATTTTAGGTTGTTGTCATTGTTATGTGATAAAGCAGTTCTGGCTCAGAGTTATTCTGCCCCTCCACACATTGACTGCTGTGTCTAAACCCATTATGGTAATCCATCATCTGTGAAGTCAAGTCTTAAAGCATTCTCGCTTCTAAGGAGCCTTCTGGCTGTGTTCATCAACGCATACTTGCTTGTTCTTGCAGTTCTCACCACTGCCATATTCCTCACCAGCACCACCATTCAAGGTGCATCAATTATCTTGAACTCTCTCATTTGTTGCCCATCTTTCAGATGTATGTGAGGCAACTGGAAATACCATGGCTTAGGTCAGGCACACCTTAGGTCTCCAAATTACATCCGTGCTCTTCAATACACTAAAGAGACCTTGTGGATAATTTCTTGAATGCTGCTTCCATGAGCATTGATCGTGGATCTAAGTAGCCTGACATCCTTGACAAGGTCAATCTTTTCTCCATTTATCATAATGTTGCCTATAGTTTTGTTTTGTTTTTTAGTTCAGGGTTGAAATTCACCCGGAATGCTGAAGTGTTTGATTTTCATCAGCAAGCGCTTCTGGACCTTGCTTTCAACAAGAGAGATTGTGTCTTTGATGTATTGAAGGTGATTAATGAGCCTTGCTCCCATCCTGATTCTGAGTTCTCCTTCATATAATTCAGCTTCTGAGATGATTTTCTCAGCACGTACATTGAGTAAGTAGACCGAAAGGATAACAACCACCTTTAGGCAGCTTTTGCTCAAATGAAATTTAATTTTATTATTATGAAGCATGGCAAAATATGTGATTATTAGATCATCTTAATATTCATAATAAACACACCCCTCTTTATGTGCGTAATTTCTTTGCTCATCCAAATATTGGTAGTAGTACCTATTTCAGCTATGCTGTATTTAAATGACATTTTCAACTCAACTCATCACTAACTGTGGCTTTGCTAAACGTCTTATCCAATTAATCAGTTGGCAGGATTAATCTCTTGCTGTAATGGTTTCTTGGTTATAACTTGCTTCCCCTCACACGTCTTTCCCAAAGAGTACCATGAAACCCTGTGCAAAAGGGTAGCCAGCCCAATTCAAAGCTTCCTGCTTCCTTTATTCTGCCCCCAAATCCTTAGTAAAACCTACATAAAAATTATGTTGTTCCTGGAATGCAAAAGTTTGCATTTGTCAAGATTTCAAAGATATGAATGAGGTCTATTAAAACTCAACACACTGTTATTCATTTTAGTAGAGTTGTTTGCATAATATATATAGCATTCCCTCAAGCAGAGGGCAGGATAAAAGTGCTTATTGAAGTGAGCTTTGAGAAAGTGCAAAAGGATTTATTTAAAGGTCAATGAATAGTATAAGAAATGCTATTCAGAACTAAAAGTAGTTATAGTGATGAATTAAAAGCTTATACCCAAAATTGAGATTTGTAAAATAGTTTTTGCTCATAATATCTTATTTTATTCTTGACTTCCCCCTCTACCAGAAAACATGAGGTCTGCTGTGTACAAGGAGGAATAACGGAAACTTAATTTTTTTTTCACCGATTAATGGTTAGTTTGATACTTCTACTTCAAAACGCTCTATATGTTTCTACTTCTCTTCTATAGACTCCTCATAGTAAAATTACTTGCTTAATAAGTAAGCATTTTTTTTTCCTACAGGGTTTGAAGCATTAGCTTAGTAATCTTTTGGGACAATAGGGTCAATTTGTACAATAGATTTCATAAAGTTTATGTTTCACCTCTTTGGTGAATAGTGTTTGTATCTTAAAAGTTTTCCAGCAGCCATCTGAGATACAATTACCGATTTCCTGTTGACCTGAGAAAAAGAGAAAGGAGGCCAAAGGCTGCAGAAAACCACAAACACACGAAGCCTCACTTCACAAACCCTGGTCTCTTCTCTAAGCCTGATCTCAGAACCAGATGTGCCTTGTTACCACCAACTACCTTTCCTATCAAGGCCACAATGGGTCGATTCCAATAAACAGGAAGAAAAATGTGGAATGGAACTCATATTCTTTAAAAGTCCAGAATTATCAGACTGGTTGAGACTAAAGAACTCATTGAAACTATTTACATGAGATACTGCATAAATTTGGAATCCAAATTTCCCCCTGAGGTCACCTTTTAGTGGATATATTGACTTCTAAAATAAAGAATATTGCATACCTTTAAATATACATGAGATCAAATTGTCAACAATGACTTTTAAACAAAAGCAAAGGGGTAAGTGGATAGAGAGATTAGCTTACTGAGAGCAAAATATCCCAAATTAATTAATAAGAATGTTATTTATAGCATGAGTGTAGCAATTATTAGAATTAAACCAAATTTTCTGTGAAACTACAGTAAAAATGAAGTATTTATGGTTCTCTTTGCCATAGTCTCTGTAATTCCCACCAAACAACTTTTCCTTGCTGCATCTGAGTAATAGAAAGTTGGGGTATGTACTGATAGTTTTCAGCTATGTCTGTTCACAAGATTCATTGAGCAGAATATCAGCAGTCTGAGAAACAGGAGGTGGGGTCTACTGCCAGGGAACATGCTCCCAAACCTGCCTTGGGTTTGCTTCTCTCTGTTTCTCCAGTTTCCATTGAGATCAAGCACAAGCAACTCCGTAGGATAGGCTGCAAAATGTAACATGGGGTAAATAAACAGATTGCATTTAAACAACACTACAGATTTGTAGGCTTATAATTTATGTCATTTATAGACAAGTGTGTTTTGTATATCTTTTTCCTTATTCTGGTCAATGTTTCTTTCATATTTAATCAAAGAGTTTCATCTATTTGTGGGTATCTTACTTCCCTGGGTTCATAAAGCATTTTTGCTACTTTGAAAGAACATATAAAATTGTGGCATTCCTCCAATGAACACTATTTTTCTCACTGATATCATATTGACACCCTGTTCTTGGATTGCAATATACCTCAGGACACAGCTATAGAAAATAGCCACTCAAAGGTGCTGGAGTCTAAAGCCAGGAATGCAGGACCCTGCAGGCTCCTGGCTTCATGCTCCAGCATGTTGCATGGTAGGTCTGACTTCTTTGTCTTCTTTCTACTCTTTCTTTGTAAGAGACAAAGGGTTATACTTGAACTTGCTGAGTGCAGAGGTGGCCTCTGCTCAAGGCACTCCTAATTATAACTTAAACTCCCAGAGCTGCCTTTTGATAGGCAAAGATAAATGGAAAGAGTAAAATATATTGCTAAATAATAATTATACTTCATAGAATAAATTACAATAAAATACATAAAATTATGCATCTACCTGTTCACAAATTTGCTAGTCTGCCCTCTTCCACAATGCTGTAGTATTTTTAAGTTTGTATGTAGGTTTTGTGACATCAATTCAGATGACAAATCAAGACATCTGCAGGTGGGTCTCAAGTAGCACCCACAGTGCACTCCTAAATGGAAAAGAAATTGACCCACAAAGTGCAGAATTGTGATAGAAATAGAGAAAAGTGAAAATAACAAGATACAGGGACGAGGTTCCTCACAGAGCATTTTCAAAGAGGAAAATATGCAGGGCCAGAGGAGCAGATTTCCCAGGAGCTACTACGGTAATTTAGAACACAAAGGTATGAAGTCAAGTGCGGTCTTTATGTCAAACAATGTCGAGCATCTTTACTGAGCTGAAACATTTTTCTAAATATTTCTGTATTTCTCCATATCTCAGAATATAAGTTCGTGCAGAGACAAGACATACACAGAAGCAAGAAACCCAGTGTTATTTTGGTTACATGTTTGTAACTATATATCCTAGAGATGTTTACCATGTTGGTAAATAAGTTTCCCTCAAAGTAAGCTACACAAGAATTTTCATAAATAAAAAACTCATTGATTAATAATGACCTCGTTGAACATTTTAAGTGCAGATATGTATCTACTTACAGTTCACATACAAGAAGGATGAAATGAAAAATACCTCTCCCTGAACTGAGGGCACAAATCCGAGCACACAGCTGAAGGATAGTGCTTTATTCCAACTGCAGCAAGCTCGGAGAGGGATTTGAAGAAGGGTGTCATAACCAGATTGATCTACATTGAAGAAAAAATATATAGCAGTGTTGAGTGTTCCAAAAGATGTGGTGCCAGAACTGATATTATTTTCCCCATTTATAAATGCCAAAGGTAAAGAGAAGAGATTCAGAAATAAGAAGTGGGGCGTCCCCTCTTCCTCTCCCACTATTATAGTTCACTCATTGGCACCATCGGATAAGTTTGAAGGCACTTCTTCCAACTCTTTCTGTGAAGCTGTCGCTCTACTTCTATTGGCTATTCAAAAAATTGTTTAATAACCTTTACCTTTTGACCTTTAATCCATTTGCCCTGAGTTTATTTGTAGCAGCCCTTTGAGTCCATTGAGCAATCTAGTGGGTATTAGCTCTGTAAATCAAAACCACCTCAGCCGTGTGCAACTCTACAAGGTTACTCTTTCTCCGGGTCACCACCAGACAACCAGCAAGCACAGTAGGAAACGAAGTGTAAGGTGTAAACCAAAGTTAGTTCTTCTTTTTCAGCTTCTTTCACCACTCAGATTAGTGGGGGGGGGACCCCACAGTTTATTACCCCTTAAAATACAGAGGACACAATTTATCACACCTAAAAATAGAGATAAGTAGAAAACCTACGAAATATAAATATACATTTTGCCTTTATGGCAAGGAAGGTGTGAGGGCTTTCCTTTTTTCTTTAGCTTTTAAACAAATATGAAGGAGACCGTGTTAAGTGGAATGAGGATCAATTGTTGACATGTTGCTCCTCTGTCCCTTTCATTATTCTGTCAAAGGGATAGAAATCCCCCAGATGCATGAACGCTGCTGGCTTGTTTCCAGACTCTGTCACCAGATTAGTATGCAACTTAATGTTTGGGGGGTTAGCCATTGTAATTAATCATCTTCTAAGTGCAGAAAGATAGTTAATACCCGGTCCCTACTCATTATTTAGATTTCCAGTTCTGTAGTGAAGGGTACTAAGAAAAAGATTAATTAAGTCAAACACTTTAGGCTAATTCTCCCATCATTGTACAGAGGATTTACATATGTAACTGGTATTAGTATTGGTGAAGATTCCTTTTGTAAATTTCAAGACTATCAATGGAACCAGTGACTCTCTCAGTTAGTTTGTCTAGCTATAGGAATTCACTCCAGCTTTATCCCAAAGAGTGCTTCTGCTACTTTGCTTTTATTATGTAAATTTAAAAAATAACTACTGAAATAGCTAAACACTTTGCGAACATAGGCAATGCACACTATATCTAAGGGAAAATGAAGGCTTATATTAATTTAGAAAATTACAGTAAATCCAAGCTACTTTCATATACTTGCTGCATCTCACTTTTATAGGTTATCAAGTGATAGATTAGCGCGTGGGAGCTCTAAAATTGTTAATAATTTTAAAAGTACATCATTTCACATTTAATGTATTCAAACTTAAAATTAACCTCAATTATTGGAAACACTACAGGATGTGGTCTATAATTTGCTATTTGACGTGAGACGAAGAGATTGGTGTTTTTATTGTTGCTTGGTTGTTTCTATTCTTGGTTTTCCTGCTATTGGAAGAGCTTAATATTTGTTCAAAATGAAAGGACGAGAAACCACCTTGTCATGTTCCTCCTCCCTCCCCCACCCCCTTATAAGATATGTCATCCCATGCTGAACTGACCCAGTGGTAGTCCCACTGAAGAGCAAAGAATGTCTGCTGTAGGATTTGCCCTGGGAAAACCTCTTCAGATTTCTTTCCCATATATCACTAATAGTATTATTGATGTCCACAATTGAGGCTCAAATTGCTCAAATAAATTTCCAGCACAATATTCATGAATATTTCTCAATTGTCATACTACTTTAAAAAATTGCAACTTTTTTTTCTAGAATATCAATTACGTACATACCTACCTGTATTCCAGGCATCCTTGTGAAATGTTGACCATGTGTTGGGGTGCGAGCTGCTGGATAAACAGTTCAAAACCTCCAACTGCTCCAAGAAAAAGATCGGTATGTTTCCACACCTGAAAAGAGCTACTGTTTTGGCAATTCAAAGAGACAGTGCTACCCTATCTTAGAAAGTCGTTACGTGTTAGCATTGTCTCAGTGGCAGTCAGTATCTGTATTCCATCACACAATTTCAGCCTTCAATATTTGTAATATAAAAGGATCTAGCACCTTCGGATATTTTTATTCATTGACTGTATTTTTTAGATAACATTTACCAAAACATAAGACATATATAGTCCTAAAAATGTTTATATTTTATATTATTGATCATATTATCAACTACATCCATATTCTTTTTTAATTCTGAAAGAAATTATTCATATGGCTTATTTGTATCTCTTACATCAAAAACAAGGTAAACATCATTACATGCTTTAATTTTAAAATATAATATTCATTTATTTTCAATTCAAATTTTGATAATGATAGGGTCTTTCTTAATTCAAGTCTAGGCAAAAGAATCACTTGTCTAAATACAAAAGACCAGGTAAGACGATGGATCCAAATTGAATTTATCTTCAAAGTAGTAGGACCACTACTTAGTGAGACTAACCTCAGAAAATTGATGGTTACTTATATTTTGTGTATATTGTCTGCCCCAAAATATTGTAAATTGTTTGAATGCAGTAACCACATATAATACTCCTTTGCTATTTAAATAAGCCAATTATATGTATTAGTAGTTTACAGTCCGTGCTGATTGGTTACAATGACAAAATTGTCCTAGTTTGGTGCAAAACCACCCATCTGTCTCTCAGTTGCCATCAAGTTAACACAGACTCTGAACATCCTACAAAGCAGGATTGAACATCCCCTGTGGGTGTCCGAGATTTTTTTTTTTAATAAATCATTTTATTGGGGCTCTTACAGCTCTTATAACAATCCATACATCAATTGTATCAAGCACATTTGTATATATGTTGCCATCATTATTTCCAAAACATTTTCTTTCTATTTGAACCTTTGGTATCAGCTCCTCTTTTCCCCCCTCCCTCTCCTACCCTCCCACCCGGATGAGCCCTGGATAATTTATAAATTATTTTCATATTTTACACTGTCGGGTGTCTGAGATTGCAACTGTTTACGGAAGTAGAAAGAAAGACTTTCAAAACACCCATAAACACTACAAAAAGAAGTAAATATAACTATGTTCCAATAAAACTTCATTGATAAATACAGGATGTGGTTTTATATGGACATATTATAGCATATAATAACATTTGACCGTCATGTAAAATCAGTATTAATTGTAGCTTACTTTTAAATAGTTTTTTTATTTCTTGAAATATTTTAATTTTGCTCTCCTTAACCTTTTTATTAACCATTGATTATTTTGATTGTCATATTAGTATTCAAATTCATGGTTAGTATTGACAAAATTGTATCTGAAAGCTAGTATTTGCCATATAAAAATGGAAACATGTAGGCAAAAGTCTAGAAGACCAAAAAAAAGATGGCTTTATAGAGTTCTTATGTTGAAAGTCTGAATCTTTGTTTCTAGTTCCCTAAATTACTTCAGACTAAATTATAATTTTAAAAATTATATTACTGACAATGTTTCAAATCATTTTAATAACAATAATTTGATATTTCATTATGTGGATTAGCAATGTTTGAACATTAATTTGGATCTTTATGCTTCATTAATTGGAAAATAAGCTTAAATAACACATGAAAGGAATCTACTAAGAAAAAATGTTGATTGTTATAAAAAGTGAGTCACTGTGCAATTATTTTAGCCATTCCCGTTCCAGTCTGTGATATCCTGTCTCAAGGACTGCAGGAGTTAACTTATTTTCATCAGTTTAAGGATTTTTTTCTGATTTCCAAAACTTACACAAGTCTAATTGAATGCATGAATGAATGTATTCAAATTAATATTACCCGGGCCTTGTTACTGTGAGCTTGAAGTACAGACTATTGGAATCTGACTCCCATAATTTAAACGTCTATTTGTTGTAGATATCGTGAGGAGACACCCAGAAGAGTTGTCCAATTGTTCCTCCTTTGTGAATAATTTGAATTAAGTAATCAGAATTCAGTGGGTTAGTTACAGAATATAACTGAGAATATAATAAATAGGAAGCTTTAATACAGTTT
>NW_022111367.1:15779906-15781100 GCF_000313985.2 Echinops telfairi
AATGTCATTATTAAAAACCGCAAAAGGTCATATGTTTTAATCTATTGACAAATAGCATGTTATCTTTTCATAACTCCTTGTATATTCTCAATAGCATTCTATCAAAAAAAGGATTTTATTACCAATAGTCACCAACTAATACTTAGGGAACTTATGTTCAGTAAGGCAGCCTGACATTTACCACAGAGAAAAATGTCTTTATATATTGTACAGTAAACCAATTTTCTATCTTTTCCAGGAGTGTAATAATATTTCTGCTTTCTAGAATAGTTTCCATACAGACCTCTTCAAAAGAAAACCTAGAACAAATCAAGTTAGGACTTCAGCTCGTGAGACAGATAGGCCCGCAATAGGCCCAGGGAGAACTGTCTGTCAGCACAGGCAAATATTTTGCCTAAGATAGAGGGTCTAAACATTAGGGAATTTTATAATTTATTTTTAAAACAACTATTATTTAAAAATCGGATACATTTAAGGAATACATACAAATAGCTTTGTATTTCTCATGTATACCGATGTTGGAGTAGATATTTTAAATTTCTATCTAGTTAAATATATGGATTTGAAATTGTATTTCCCTGTTGGCAAATGTAAAATAAAGATTACCCTTTTATGAATGAAAACATAAAAACCCTATGTTTTTCAATGGTTGTCCATAAGACACTCAGGGGAGAAAGAGGAAGCTTTCTACTTCGGCAAAGAGGTGAACAGTCTCAAAAACCCACAGACACAGTTCTGTGATTCACTGTGAGTCAGAAGCAATTCAATAGCAATGAGTTTGGTTTTTACAGTTAAGCCACTAATTAACCTTAACTTTTGGTGAGAAATTAATTTATGACATCATTATTTTATGATAGTCATCCGATGACCAAATAACATTTATTTAATAATATACTGTTTCCCTTTGCTTTGGAATGAATTTTCTCGTATAAATCAATCTGTTTTAGTGTCATAGATTTATTTCTTCAATTCTGTTAACATATCTCTGTAAACGGAGTTGCTGTAGAACCAGGATAGTAGTCAATGAGGTAATCTCTTCATCACAATGCTAATTTGTGAATTAATGGGTGATTGGAGAGTCAGGAACTAATGATAGCATAGACATCTATAGAAATAATGTGTAAACTAAAGAGCATTAAAGTCACATGGATTAAGGCCCTGGGGAAGCTCTTCTGACTATGCACCAGGGACGTG
>NW_022111367.1:15782324-15784196 GCF_000313985.2 Echinops telfairi
TGTATAGCAAACACTAGAGCCAAAGCACGCCTTAAAACTCACTGCCCTTGATTTGATTATTCCTCAGAAGGACCCAGGTAAGGTTTCTAAGATTGTAAATCTCTACAGAAGCTGGCAGCATCTCCTTTCTCCGGTAGAAGTCATGGTGAATTTGAGCTGCTAGACTTGCAGTCCAATGCCTAACACAGAGTGCCACCTGGGCTCCTTAACACTAGAACAATGATAAAAACCAAACAAAAGACACCAAAAAGTACTTGTATAATATGTGTTAGTTACATAATTTCACGTCAACTTGATACATGGAAGTCTAGGGGTGAAATCTAGCCATTCAAGAAGGTCAAAACTTGGTGTTACCTCCTTGTGGGAGTGGCCTTCTCATAGCAGGGACTCTGAACCACTTTCTTTCTCTGCTCTGACCTTCCTGCTGGCAAGCCGCACTGACACAGGGGTCTGCCCTATCATTCAGCCACGGCCATTGGATCCACGCATCGCTGCACACACCTGGCTTGTGATCCTCCTGCATTCAGCATTGTTGTACATGGCAGTATGATACTTAGGCACTAGTATCAGACTCAGAGACTTGAATTGGACTGGGCTGGGATGTTAAACTGATGCACAATTACTTCTTGATATAAAGCTCTTGAACATATATGAGTGTCCCTGGATTTATTTCTCTAGTCAACCTGGCCTAACACTTAGTGATAGTATTATTCATGTGGCATCTTATAGACCTAAAAAGTAGCCATCTGACTGAGGTGAATACTAATTCCACTCTGAAGAAGCACACCCGCCTGTGTGATACAAGGATTGTAAATAATCTAGGACCAGAAGAGGGAATGGTATTAGAGCTTAAATTCTGAGCACCTGATTTTCAGAAGGCTATGGATGAATGTGAAAGTGAAAACTCCAAATCTATTGGCAGCATCTTCACTTGAATTAAGCCTCTGGAGAAGCCCCTGTGGCCAGGTGTCTGAGCAGCCTTGCTCTCATACAGAGTGAATTGGCAGTCCACTTCAGGCTGCTGTAGTTAGGAGGTAATCTCTTCATCACAATGCTAATTTGTGAATTAATGGGTGATTGGAGAGTCAGGAACTAAAAATAGAGGAGACATCTATAGAAATAATGTGTAAACTAAAGAGCATTAAAGTCACATGGATTAAGGCCCTGGGGAAGCTCTTCTGACTATGCACCAGGGACGTGAATAGCCTTGATAACATGCAAACTGGATTGGAAAGTGGATTGTTTTAGATGCAGTTATGTGAAAATGTAGCACCCTATCATTTGCATGGATTAAAATCATGAAAGGTGCGGTTGTGTCATGTCTCCATACTTATTCAACGTGCGTGTTGAGCAAATAAACACACAGCTGGGTTATATGAAGAAGAATGTAGCATCAGGATGGAGGAAGACTTATTAAACCTGTGATATTAGATGACACAACTTACCTGCTGAAGGCGAGTAAAGACTTGAAGCACTTGCTGATGAAGATCAAGGATTACAGCCTTCAGTAGGATTACAACGCAATGTGAAGAAGACCAAAATCCTCACAACTGGACCAATGGGTTAAAATCATGATAAATAGAGAAAAGGTTGAAGTTGTCAAGGATTATGTCTTGCTTAAATCCACAATCAATGTAATGGAAGCAGAGTCAAGGGATCAAAAGATGAAATGAGTTTGGTAAATATCTTTATTTGCCCATAACAATGCAAATAAAATGACTGGGGGAAAGCTGCAAGAAGTTAAGAAAATTACACCAGTCAAACTTACTGCTAATCGAGTCAATGTCCATTCATAGTAACCAGAAAAGATGGAGTAGAACTATCGCTGTGAGTTTCTGAAACGGTGTCTCTGTGTTGGGGCAGAAAGCTCTA
>NW_022111367.1:15784946-15786060 GCF_000313985.2 Echinops telfairi
ATTCAGAAGAGATCATTGGAGAAACAATACCATTGCTGATGTTAAATGGATTTTCACTTTCTGATACATCAGAAAACTATTTAACTGTGTTTTGTTCCCAATGCATAGCCATTTGACTATGTGAAGAACAAATCATTATAGATAGCATTGCAAATCCGGACTTCCAGAAAACTTTATTATACTTAGGCAGAACCTGTACATAGACCAAGACACAGATCTTCCCACAGAATAAGAAAATGTTGAATGGTTAAAATCAGGAAATGTATGAGTCAAGGTTATATCTTTTCACTATATTAGTTCACTCTGCATGCTGAGCATATACTCCTAGAAGCTAAGACATGAAGCTGGACTGTATAAAGGAGAACCTGCACCAGAAATGGACGAAGGCTTAAAGCCATGTGCTATATGCACATATCACACACTTGGATGGTGTGAAAAGACTTGAAGCATCTACTAATGATTAAGCTCAAACATTACAGAATTTAGCATAGAAGTCTTTTAACGTATCATGAAATAATTAAGTATGAACATACCAATAAAGGTAATGAATGAGTTCATAACATGTCACATCATGGTCGGACTTGTGAAAATTACTGATTGTCTTTGTAATTTCTAAATATTGGGCAATATTTTTTCAATTTACTATATTTGTTAGTGAAACCAAGTAAGCAAGTAGAGAGATAAACAAAACATAAGACTTTTCAAATTTCATAGTTATTTTGCCTAAATTGTCTGAATTAGTTTAAAACAAATCAGAAATGTTATGAAAGGACAACAATTCGTAGGTAATTTGTTCGCAAATCTGTGTCATACATTTATATGTCACAGAGACCTATTAGAACAGACGGAGAGCCAACATGGATTATAAATCTAATTGATGGCTTTATCTGAGTGGATAGGTGATATAACTTAGAATGTACAGCATAACTTTTATCTGAAATAAAGATAAAAAGCACATAAATATTTCTCTGATGGAGAATTGATTATAATATTAATTGTCACTGAAAGATGATTAACCGCTTCATCTCAGTTCATCACCAAGAACTTCAGAATCCAAGCTCATTGCTATCAAGTTGATTCCAACTCATAATGCTATTACACGACAGGGTCAAAC
>NW_022111367.1:15786975-15788144 GCF_000313985.2 Echinops telfairi
CTTCATCTCAGTTCATCACCAAGAACTTCAGAATCCAAGCTCATTGCTATCAAGTTGATTCCAACTCATAATGCTATTACACGACAGGGTCAAACTGCCCCTGTTGATTTCCAGGACTGTAACTCTTGACAAGAGTAAAAAGCCTGTCTTTCTCAAGTGAAAACCCTGGTGATTTCCAAACAGCTGACCTTGTGGTTAACAGCCTAATGTGACCAGGGTTTTCCTACCCCAGAGCTAAGAAATGAAAACATAGTTTCACAATACTTTAAATTTACTAATTTCTTAATAAATCTAATAACACCAATTGCCATGAAGTTGATTCTGATGCACAGTGACCCTCTAAGGCAGAGTAGAGCTGCCCCTGTGGGTTTCTGAGGCTGCTACTCATTACGGGAGCAACAGTAGAAATTGAAGACATGAGGAGAATTTTGAGTCACAACGATTGGGGTCTCACAATGTGGGACCATGGTTTTGGGGGTTTCTAACACAGTCGGTGTTTCAGAACGGCAGGTACCCCACTAACTCAGTTTTGAAGTGAGGGGCTTATGCTGATGAGTGACAGCAGGGCTTGTTTGAATCCAATGCCCAAACTGCGGGAGCCTGAGAGCGTGGGAAAGACCAGGGCCTGATGGAGCTGCTGGGGTGAGGTCGCCACTCGGTTGCTTTAGGAAAATGGGGTTGGCCAAAGTGAGAGGGCAAAGGTAGGTCAGAAGGTCAGCTCTCAGGAACATCAATCCAGGAGCCAGAAGGTATGGCCAGTACCCAGCGTCTGGAGGGGAGGACCACTGTCTTCTTTGTTTGCTAAAGCAGGTGATACCCTCTTTGTGGGTGCTTGAATGATCCAGCAGGGCTACAAGAGCAGACACTTTATTCTAGATTATGGCTACAGTAGAAAAGTCTTTCAGTTCCAGGGCGTGCTGAGATGTTTTTGTTTGCTTATTTGGTTTTTTGAAAATAGGGCAGTAAGCCAACTAAGTGTAGAAAACTATGGCCTAAATGGTCCCTGTGTTAGACAGGGTTCTCTAGAGAGATAAAACCAAATTGCTGATAATTTAATATATTTATTTATAAAGATAAGTAGATATATAACAAGGAATGAACTGTTAAATCATATACAGTTAAATATACAATACAAGAAAGAAACAGTTAAGTTATAAAACACTACAAAT
>NW_022111367.1:15789394-15793372 GCF_000313985.2 Echinops telfairi
GATGCCTGGACATGTGATTGTCTTTATGTCCTTTTTCATAAGTCATCACACTGAAGGCATTAGGATTGGGCCACACTCTAATTTAAATTGATCTCATTTAATTTAGCTGATAAAATTTTCAATGAAAACCTTTGTTTCCCCCAAGAAGATCATGTTTGCAGCTACAGAGCCCATAACTACAGCATATCATTTTAGAGAACACAATTTAATCCCTAACACTAGCTTTCTTTTATAGGCCCTTTCAGATAAAGCTACAGCCAGGTGTAAAAGATCACATGTGAGCTTTCGATCCAGTCTAAGAACCCCTGGTGAGAACAGGAGAACTTCAAAATTGCCGCCACTCAGGCAACTGCCACAAGATTCAGGCAATCTGAAAACAGCAATCGACATTTTAAGTGTTTCTTTGTGTTCGTCTGTGTTTATACTTTTATTTGTGAATCCCTGGTTTAGGATGGCATGTCAAGAGCAATCGAGAGTCTATCAAATTTCTAAAAACTCCCTTTTGTAATAAATCATTGCACAAAGGAAAAGATGTTTGAAAGAGAATCTGAATTGATCGGAACTGAGATGTTAGGGACAAAGGAAAAAGACAGTCAATATTAAAAGGAGAAAAGGAAATTGCTCAGAAAGCTTAAGATAGCAAGCTGCCACATCACAACAGGATTCATGAAGTTTGAAGCCAGAAAAACTTACCTGAACCATCCCTTCCTCCTAAAACTTCAGGAAACTAATTTTATATAGGAAACCAAGCCAACAAAAAACAATGTCACAAAAAAAGCAACAATTAAACTCCATGTTGAATGATTATAGGGCAAAAGCTCCCCAGAAAGATGTACCTGTAGACCACAGGGAAGCTGCAGCCACATGTTCCAATACAAGCTAAGATACATTAAGAAAATGATAGGACATATTTTTAAATGACATTGATCAAAATTAGACAATCTCAGAAATGGGTTGATAGTCTGTAGAAATGAATTTGAAATAAATGAATTATGTCACTTCAAAAATGAACACGAGCTTAGAATCCAAATGAAAGTTAAAAACTTTCCAAAAAACTGCCTTCCTAAAAATAAATTAAGCAAACAGGTATTTTTTTTACAAAAAGATGAAAAGATTCAAGAATCATCTGCTGTAGAATGTGTCTCAAGAACAGACAGTATTTCTAAAGTATATGTGCACAAATAAACACACTAAAACAAAGCGTGTGAGTTTGAACATGTGTCAAACTCATTGGAAGCCATCAAGAGCATCCCAGGGAATTGTAGGTACAGTCCTTCGCCAATACCTTATCAATATATGAGTCCACCCAAAAAGAGGATGATGTGAAATGTTTTAAATAGCACTAGTATATCTCAGCCTTATGAAATACTTCAGATTGTACACTTCATATATATAACCTTCTTCTTAAGAAGAACCCTTTAGAGTCCTTCCTATAGTTAACTTTTATTACCTTGGGTTTATAATCAAATGATGGTTCTTTTTCTTATATATGGCTGGTTGGTTGATTTATGCACGTTTATATACATGAAACTGCCATATGCACCAAGCTTTATTAAAAAGATAATAGACCTTTCCAGGCACATTTGAAACCCTCTTATATTGAACTTCGCTATGTGTTCCTCATAGTGTAATAAAAATATATAACATCTGGCCTCCATGAACTCAGTAACTAATGGGAATGTGTACTAATTAATTTGTTCTGAAATTGTTTATTTTTCCAATCATTGTAATTTCCTCATGAGTTTTAGAGATTACGTGCTCATGGCAGAGAACACAGCTTCTACAGAGAACTTTCTGAAGTAGAAGGAATCACACCAATTTTCATTTAAAAACAGAAATAAATCTCATCCCGGGACCCAACTATCTATATAACTTCAAGAAACAATCTTCCCAAGATTTATTTCCTCAACTTTCAGAGTACCATAATGATCTTTTACTCCATGCCTTTATTGTGAGGAGTAGCAAGGTAACATAAGAAAGTGCTTTGTTAAGCTTAAAACAGTGTATACTTGTATGGATTCACAATTACTGAATATTTCCACATCAAACACAATGTGTGTAGTATGGCATTAATTTAACAGTAATTCTGAAACATTTACTGTAAATGTCTGCAATCTGGATACTAGCTGTCAACTTCTTGTAAGCACATGTGACTGATCGCTTTACTCATTATTTCCCCATATGAATGACCAATATCCACCCAATTATTTTGTTTATGTCCTTTGTGGTGTTTCTGACAATTTTATATCATTTTCTTTCTTATTCCAACAGTTATTTAAGCAAACAATAAATCACATGGCAAAAGCATTGTGAATCTATGTTTAAAATTGCTCTGTTGTTATCTAAAATTAAATTAGTACAATTTTCACTAAATGATCCCAGAAATTGTAGAAAGGACAGACAGTTCTTGTACTGTAGTAATATTTAGAGGCCCAAAGTCCATCTGCTTCCTTGATGTATTTACATATATATATGTAAATATATATATACAAATATACCTAAATTTATATATTGAAATATTTACATGTCTATATATATATATACCTATAAATATGTTTTATCTTTCTTCTTCTTTTCTTTTTCTTTTTTCTTTCCTCCTGCCCCACTCTCATATTTACCCACCATTTACATCTCTGTAATTTCTCTCAGAAACATCTTGATTGATCAAACAAGACCAGAAGTGCTACCCCTCCCTCGCTGTCTATTTGAGAGCCCTTACTATTCCCCTGTCCTGACATAAATGGCTCACTGCTCACCTCCCCCTGTTCCTTCCCTCTCAGCACCCTCCAAGGAATCATCTGCCCCATCACTGTCTCCTTGGGATTGCATATCCTGCCTACCTTAGATATATAGACAGCAAAGAAAGAAAAATAGAAAACAAAAAAGTGGCATCGTAGGATACTCACCCTGCTGATGGGATTGGTGAAGACACAAAAAAAGCTGACTGTGACCAGCTGTTCACAGATATTGCAATTGGAGGCTTCAAGGCTCGTAGTTAAATAAACAGCCAACTATCAAGGAAGCAACAAAGCCCACACAGAAGAAGCACACCAGCCTGTGTGATCATGAGGTGTTGAAGAGAATAAGAGGTCAAAAATAAACAACCAAATCAATGTGAAGGAGAGTGAATGTGGTGGAGACACAAACTCACCTGTAAGGTAATTGGACAGGCACCATTGAGGAGAGAAAAACCACAGAATTGTAGGTGAATGGAGATGTTATATAGTGTAAGATACAGAAGGAATATATATATATATTATGCCATCTTACACAATTATATATACATACATATATAATATCAAGAATGTCAAGAAGGAAAACGTTTTGAAAGTGATTGCGGTAATAAATGTATAATACTTCTTGATGTGACTGAACTATGAAATATTATGATAGCTGTAAGAGCTCCCAAAAAGAAAAAAAATTCTTATGTAATTTAATAAGATTTTTCCCACGTATTTTCTGGATTTTGAGTGTAAGTAAATATTCCTATGTTTTACCCTTGTAAAAAAAGAAAGATATTGTAGAATGACTTACTGAAATATATTTAAGGAAATTACATAGTGATTTCATGGTGAAATCATTTTAGAAATTACTTCTATGGCACAGTTATATACTAAATAGTCTGAGGAATCAACAAGAACAAGGCCTGGTGAACATGGGCACAGGAATATAATGGTACTTTGAAAATATGGTATCTTACCTGACAAAATATATAAAGAAGACTGGCAAAAAGAAATTTCAAATTAAGATATAACTCATTTACATGGTTATAAAATTAGCATATATTTATGTAAAGAAACACCAGGGTGACAGGATATATAATTAAAAGCTAACCATGGCATCAAGAGACACAAACATTCATGAAGAACAAAAAATGAACAAATAAAAAGTATGCTACTTTACCAAATGAAATTACAATAAGCTCTGAAAATGTCACTCTAAATTAATGTTTAAGTTCTATGCAATTTCAGTAGAAAT
>NW_022111367.1:15793876-15797837 GCF_000313985.2 Echinops telfairi
TAAGTAAGGATCACTAGAAACTTACCTAATTTGTATAGGAATGAGAGATTAGGTTTGACAAATATTCAGACAATGATTTCAAGGGTGGTTGTTTTGTTGTTGTTAGCTGCCATTGAGTCAACCCTACTCATAGAACCCCATGTGTGCAACGCTGTGCTCAGTGAAGAACGGTGCTGCAGGGATTGCAAGGCAGTGACCTATGGGAAACAGCACAAAACTTGCCTTCTGACATGCCACGGATGGGTTTGTACCTGATACCATTTTGCCAGTAGTTGAGTGCTTCAACATTTGTGACACCCAGACACTCTGGAAGAGTGGTAATGACGTAACATTAACATATGGAAAAGCAGAAAAGCCAAGGAAATTCAGAAATAAATCATAATGAGTAGATCAAAATAATGTTTTATAGTTACTCTCCAGAGGTGGGAAGAGAAAACTTAAAACCAAACTCACTGCCATCAAGTCTGTTCCAACTCAGGAATCTTCAAGGACTGAGTAGAACTGTCCCTCCGGGTTTCTAAGTCTGTAAATCTTTATGGGAGAAGAGAGACTCATTTTTTTTCCTTGTGAAAAAAGGGTGGTGGGAAGAGAAGGAAAAGTAAATCACTAATTAGAGGATAGAAATGTATTAACTTGGGCAACGGGGAAGGGAATATACACTAGGAAGGATATCAGCAAAAACTGATGGAGGGAGAGGAAGGAACTAAGGGTAGTATATAAGTTAAAGTCAAGAGAGGTAAACTCATAATCCTGCAATAATGATAATCAAAGAGTAAATGTATAGACAGACATTCAGTCTGAAAAGATATAGTAGAATGGTCGCGACACCACAAATATACATAAGCTTGGGAAAGGCATTTTATACAAGTGTATTCACCTTTGCTGCAAATATATTCATGAATATAGTGAGATATATAGGGAACTTAGTTCAGAAATGTTCTGAAATTTTTAAGGAATGAGTTGCTGGGCTTGAAGTTCAGGGCCATAGTCTCAAGTATACCAAGGTCAATTGTCATGGCATAGTACACAAAAGTAATGTTCTATATCTTACTTTGGTGAGGAGTGCCTTGAGTCTTCAATGTTCCTGAGTGACAATTAATGGTACAACTACTGGACTTACCCAGTCTGGAGCAAAGAAGCGTGACGGAAAATGAAGGTGAATGTATACAATTAGTCCAATAGACCAAAGACCCTGTGAATTATCAGCCTCCACAACCCAAGACCAGAGACTAAGAAGAATCAATGATAAGGTCCTGGAAAGAGGGAGAGAAAAATATAAAACAAAATGAAAGACCAGATTTATTGGTCAAATAGGAATGAGAAAACAGAGTCTGTGACCTTTAGTTATTCGTCAGGCCTGAAACTAAACTGACCATTGTGTCTCAATAGTCACACAAGAACCACAGGCAGGCACACACTCCTGAAAATGTCAAAAGGGTAGCATTTACACATGGACAAAGGACAGACAGGTTAGGATAGAAAAAGGAGTGGAAACCGGAAACACAGGAAGGAAATCAGACAAGTGATGTTTTATTGCATCAAGTGCAATCGGTGACATGAAACAAAATGTATATAGGATTATTAAATTAAAACAGAAGTACTTTTTAGTTCTTCACCTATTTCATAACTGAAAGTTAAAAAATAAGCAAACAAGAATTTAACTGGTTAGGAAAAAATATGAAATTTTTCCCAGAAATTTTTTCTCTAATACTATAATGAATACACTCATTTTTGAGGATACCAAGGGTTTCTGTATGAGAATTTTTATGGGAAATATTGCTCTTTAACATTAAACCTCTAGTTTTGTCCTTTCCAGACAACTTTTTGCCCTCCAAAGGAGAAATATATATTAAATTATATATATTAAATATATATTTGATATAAGCTATTTATATATTGTATATATTATGTATAAGAAATTTTATTACATTTAATATATAACAGTATATTAAATATAAGTATTAAAATTTAATATTATCATTTGTTTTCCCCCTTGACCCATTTTAAATCTGTTCTGTTCTCTATTACTTTTTGCTTTCTGTTGGTCTGAGATTTTCCTGTTTTATTTTGTTGCCATAGTGAGTTTTTTTTTAATGATTTTCTTTATATGAAATTCAGGATAGGTAAGCCATAGAAAGAGTAACTCAAGTAACAGTTCCTTAGGCAAGAAAATTTGGAATTAATGGGGAGCTAATAATAATGGTTACAAGAATAAAGAAAATGTTCTAAAAATGATAGAAGTGATTCCACAACTCTTTCAATATATGTAAACCATTGAATTATATGGTTTATGATTTATATTGCAATAAAAGTGTTAAAAAATAAATATTGCCTTCCGAAGTATATAGACTTAAAGGGAGAAGGTACAGGAAACAATAGTTTCATTTATTTTGATAATCCCAGTTAACAAATATGCTACAATTCTGTAGCAGTATCTATTTTACTCATCCTCATATACTTTACATATATACAAGTGTTTTTGAATGCAAAAAACCTTTGGTCTAGCAGTGCATTTCTTTGGTTATGCTCTGGACCTGGAATATTCTTTATATATATGCATACTGCGAGTACATATCAACATGTCCCAAAGAAGTGCACATGAAACACTTTGCGCCAGCATGATTTAAAGCAGCTTGGCTTGAGTGCCACGGAGATGACTCGGACTCCTCACTACCCTACACGGGGTTTTGAGGCTATGCATTGTTATAGAAGCAGATAGCCTCGTTTTTCTCTTAGGGATTGACTAGTGGACTAGTGGGCTTAAACTGTAAACTTTGTTTTCATTAGTTGGGATTATATATATATAATATAATATAATATATATATAAACATATCATTCCATATTTCAATCATTTCAAGTGGAATTATACAATTGCTACCACAACCATTATTTTTCTACATGGACTCCTTGACATTGTCTCCTTTTTACCCCTCCACCACTAGAACCCCCTCATCCCAAACACCTTACTCTACTTGCTGTCCCTATAGGTTTGTCAATCCTGGGTTTCATAGATTGAAAATAGAAAAGCATGTAATACAGTTTCACGAAGGTGTCTTCCATTGACATAATACCTCTGAGATGTACTCTACTATAAATAAACAAAAACAAAACAAAATACAGAACATTTTGCAAACCAGCTGAGGTCCAGCATGCATCATAGAGGGGTATCTACTAACCAAGTTTTAACTGATCAGGACAGATGTAGGCCTTGGATCTTCCATATTCCTCTTTCCCAAGCACTCTGTTTACTGACCCCTTTCCTCCCATCCCTCAATTTTAGATAGGAGAAGTTGTCTGGAAGCTTATTTCCTCTGTAGATGCACAAATGAATGGTAGGCTCCCACTGTCATCCATCTGCACACAGGATCCTCATCACTTAGCCTCTGAATCTGAGCCTTCCTTCAACTTCAGATGGCATGGATTCCAACCCTTCAGTGACTGATGATGACGTTCCATGAGGGCAAAGTAGACATTCATTTAGATAGCTGCTAGTTTGGAGACAAGCCTTTAAAACCCTAGATGCTATCTTATATGATAGCCAGGCACCATCTCCTCACCACATTTTGCTCTAGCACCCTATCTTCTGTGTTCCCTTCCTGAGGATGAGTATGGAGCAGGGCCATGGTATAAGAAGTAATTGTGAAGTTGGAGCTAGGATTTGGTGTGAGCCCCAAACCCATTCCTGGGTCTATCTTTTGTTCTTTCTCTCTCTCTCTCTCTCTCTCTCTCTCTCTTTCTTTGCTGTAACTTGGTAGTTAATAAATATATATGTAATTCCATAGTTCAATCATGTCAAACGGAATTGTTCCATTGCTTCCATAATCAGGGTCCAAACATACTTTTGCATTCTGGAGTTCTTGAAATCATCCCCCCTTTTATCTCCCCCATCCTCATATGTACTCCCTCTCCCCAAAGCCCTTGTTTTATTTTATTTCCCTATAGGAACAATGTCTTTGGGTT
>NW_022111367.1:15799501-15800482 GCF_000313985.2 Echinops telfairi
TACTTGGACTTATTTTTTCTATTATTTGGCAAAATCGATATGAGTCTATATAAAATCTATCTCTTCATTGTATTTAGAAGAAATTGCCCTGAATAACTCCAGTGCATTAAGTTATAAATCAATAACTTCATGATTTGTAGGAATTCATTTTTTATGCTTCAATTTCCTGAACTATAAACTGTGAAAAATAATCAATATTTTAAGCTTATTTGGGAGAGCAATGACTTCCCAAGATAGTATTTTTGAACATATTAAAACAATGATGAAATAGATAATAATTTTGAATTATCTGTGTTAGTCCGAGTGGACTAAAGAAACAAATTCATAGACACTCATAAGTGTATCAGGGAGAGCTTTATACAAAAGAGTAATTTATATTAGGAACACATCCCACCCCAGTCTAGATCAGTCCATGAGTCTGATAGTTTATATATCTCATACCAGTCTGGAAATTCCTCTTCATGCAATGATGCAGAATGCAGGAAGATCACAGGCCAGTGGATGGAAAGTATTGTGGGCCCAGTGGTGGTGGAAGTATCTCAGCACTGGCATGGGTCTACACATGGCTCCTCCTGCTTCAAGGCTCTGCTGTCACCAGCATAGCTCCATGTTGCTTGTCAACAGGAAGGACTCACAGGTAGAGGAGTGAGTATTTCACCTGCCTGAAGGAAGACAGGAGATCTCAGAATCCTCAGGAGAAGGCAAGACCCACATAGAGGCCTCATTGGCTGTGACCTGATGAACAGACTAGAGTCCACCCCTTTGCAAATTGACAGATTTTATAACTACCACATGCTCTTTAGTTTTTTTGTGCCATAATTTTTAAAGTTACTGGAAAATTCAAAGATATTTTACAACATATTATACTTATCTCAAGAGAAAAGTTGACATTCACCATGTTAATTAATTTGAACTAATCCTCATTACTTAATAAGAAGTTTAATAGTGGTTTTTGGTTTTTTTTAACATTTAACCCACAGC
>NW_022111367.1:15801617-15817135 GCF_000313985.2 Echinops telfairi
TTCTAGCTTACATACAAATTTAATTTAATGACAGATTTAGAAATGGAATTTATTTGGAATCTGGAGAAGGATTCTTTTATTAATAAGCAATTTCATCAAATAGCTCTGCATATCATTAAAAGAAGAGGATGACTTTTTAAAAATGGCAAGATGTCCTTAGAAATAATGCTGACACAAAAGATCCAAGCTGGAGCATGAGAACAGACATAGCAATGAGGATCCTCCAGTAGCAGCAATCCATGATGGACAGGTAGATATGTGTTCTCTATCAATCAATCAATCAATCAATCTCACATTTCTTCCACAAGTGAGAATGCATCTGAAATTGAATGTCAAAGAATTTTTAAGATGGACACTCAAATTTGTATGTGTTATTATACATGCATATTATTAAAAAAGTCATTGAGCTTTTGTCCGTATTGTGTGGAAAAGAAACTGTGTTAGTCTGTGTTGACTAGAGAAACAAATTCATAGACACTCATATGTGTATAAGAAAGAGCTTTATATACAAGAGCAATTGACTATTGAGAAAACATCCCAGCCTAGTCCAGATCAAATCCCTAAGTCTGATATTAGCCCATATGTCCAATATCAGTTTATAAAGTCCTCTTCAGACTCATGAAACGTATTTAAAGACACCGATGCAGGAAGATCACATGCCAGTGGGTGGAAGGTCTTTGTGGATCCAGTGGTGATGTCAGCATCTCAACGCTGGCAGGGGTCTGCACATGGCTCCTCTGGCTTTAGAGCTCTATTGTTGCTCCAGATGTCTTGTCAAGGACATGTCTCACAGGTAGTAAGCCTGCCTCCAGTGAGCTATTTATCTCCTTAGTGCCTCCAAATGAGGCCATCAAGTTGTGACCTGATTGATAGGCTAAACTCCATCCCTTCACTCTTAGTCCTTTCAAATTGACAACAGATTATATAACTACCACAGAACCGCAACTAAAGATATTTAATAATATGTTAATGTCTCTCTGAATATATTTTCAAATGTAAATAGAATATTGAATTTCTTTATATAGGTTCCAAAATAAGTGTAAACTCATGGAAATTGTGAATATGTAAACGAGTGGAAATCATTATTATATGTATTTGTGAAAGAAAAAAGGATGATTTAAACTATACTTAGCATCACGCAAAAATATAATGCTAATACATAAGATTTTTCAAAGAACCCAAACCAAACCCATTGCCGTCAAGTTGATCCCAATGCACAGTGACGCAGCAGTACAGGGTAGCACTTCCCAGAGTGTTTCCCAGGATGTAAAGCTTTGTAACACAGACTGCCACACCTTCTCCTGTGGATTCCACTGCTGGATGCCACCACTGATCTTTTCATTAGCAACCAAACATTTTAACTACTGTACCATGAGGACACCTTATAATGATCTTAGTATAGTTTAAACTTGTGATTTCCAACCCAGGATACTGTACGAGATTGGTATGAGTCAGAATGGACTTGGTGGTGGTGGGTTTATGTGGAGTAAAGTTAGAATTTATAATGACAGTAGTTGTACAGAGTGTAAACATGCTTATTAAAATGAATATTTAATACTATAAACTAATATTTATGGAGTAATTTTGTCTTTGAATAGAAACGGTTATTACTTTTCCAAGTAAGGAAATTATGTTGATATTTTTAAAATCCTTAATATGAAAAACAAAACTTCCCAGGTATATATTATTGAAATTTTATGTATCCAGATGGAAAATGAATGTATTTCACAAAGCAAAAACTCAAAGAGCGAACTGAAATCTTATAATCATTCCATATGCCTCAGATGGAAGCCAAAAATTTCCATATAATAAGTTATAAAAATTGGCAGATTTTAATCTTCAGATTGCAATGAATATTTTCCAAATAAAAAACATGCTCTAAATGAAATATTAGATTTCAAATATTATATAAAAAAATTATATTAAGAGTTTTACTAAACTGCCTCAAATTAAATAGAAGGTGTACAAATATGGAAGTAATCCTAATTAAAAAAACTTGTAGTGAAACCTAAATGTAGAATGCAAATTCTACACACTATGAAATTTAGCAATGAATACTAAATATAAACTAATGGTCTCAAATGGAAATAAAAATGCTATTAAAATAATAAGAATTTTTTATCTAATAGTTTTACTGACCTATCTTACACAATTCAATATATCTGTTCACATATGATTCTTAATTCTATTGTTCAATCCCCTCTAGAGGCGTTATAAAATCACCAATGCTAGCAAGTTTTAATATATACATTATATTTATGTTTTGTGTACCTAGTTTTCATTTCAAGATTCCTTGTCTAATAGTAATGCCACAGTGATTGACTAAAACAATATCTATATTAAGAAGAAAAATAAGCATTTCAAGTAAAAACTGTTTGTATACTGGATTGGTTGAGAACTGCTCTGTGTCTCTTCCATTACTTTCTGCGTGACTGTAAACCATCCAGGTCACCCAATTTCACCTTGTAGGTAGTAGCATCCCCTTTTGAAAGTAAGAGAGTTCACTAGATGACCAGGAAGCATCGTCTAATATGGAATGTCTCTGCTTTGTGATCAATGTGTTGGCACAGATTAACTACATCAATATACCTGTTCTTGCTGTTGTTATAAGTAATATGAGAACATTAATAATAGAACTCTAGAGATGATGCTTCTGAATTCCACACTACCTACTAATGATGACTTTAAAAGGACACCACACTCTTGATAGCGCTTTCCAAATCATATTTTCCTAAGTATTCAAAGAATGTCCTCGCCTTTCTTGAATTCTTAATTTTCTGATTAGATTATCCTCTAAATAAGAACAGTGATATCCTACTTGACAAAAAACAAACACAAACATATTTCTATCCATCTCCACCACAGCTGCTGATAATGCCAGTGTGTGGCAGGGGGCTTTGTTTAATGATAAGATCGTTGATTAGTATGTTAAAACATTTTAAGTATTTTCAAACCCTTAGTAGGTGCTTCACAGTGAAAAGAATTAACATTTTGAAAAACAGAACTCTTTAAAATTTTTATAGGGATCCTTAGAAGTATTGTTTTCCCCTTTCTGAAAGATTGGAGAAATTCACGATTGTGTGGTGCCTGAGTGGTGAATATAGTTAACACAATTGCCCCCCCAAAACCTCAAATTCACTGCCATCGAGGCAATACCAACTCATAGTGGCCCTATAGAATGGGGTAGAACTTCCCCTGCAAGTTTCCAAGACTGTAACTCTTAAGTAGAAAGCCTCATTTTTCTCCCACACACTTGCTCAACTGTTAGTAAACATTTGGCAATAATCAGGTCCACACAGAGGTGCCTCTGAAGAAACAGCTTGGTGATCTGCTGCCAAGAATTCAACCCTGGAAAATTTTATGGAGCATAGTTCTAGGACAACATACTGGGGTCATCATCAATCGGAACATACTAGATGCTAACTTCTGTTGATTCTGGAAATAGGACTCATAGCCCAGCTTCTCTGTCCTGAGTGATACAGGTCTCAATAACTTTTCATCTCAAGAAATAAGTATTCAATATTTCTCTTTTCTTTCATCTTTGTCTTTTTCTTTAATTTAACTTTAAATGGATCTGTATTTACCTCTTGCTCATGGGTGCACATAATTCAATACTATTATAGATTGACTTTTAATCTAATTCATATTGCTGAGAACAATGAGGGAACTATTAGAAGTTATGCCCAATTTATTTACCACATTCCAAAATAGTCCTTTGAATCTCTAAAATCCCCAAACATTCTGAGAAGTATGAATCTCAAATAACATATATGTTAATATCCAATCCAGTAGTCGGTGAAATTGCAATTAGGTTACCATATTTTCTAGATATGTGTATAGACAGATAGATGATCAAATGAAGGTAGGTGGCAGAAAGAGGGAGAGAGTCAAATCTTGAAAAATCTGAGGTCTTAGAAGCAAATGTCTTAGTCTCCTTTTTGATTACCATCATATTCAGTCATCTATACAGGGTGGTCATATAAATATTTCATTTTCAATTATGTCATTCCTAGAATCAGCAAATATTGTTTACTCTGAACATTCTAACTTTGTCACCTTCTTATACCACACTTATACAGTTTTTTGGCTTAACCAAAATGAATAAAATCTAGTTTGATTAAACAATTTAGCCTTTGATTTCCTAATAAATTCTGTGATAAAAATATTAGAGATCAAACCTTGTTTAGTAAAATGAAAATCAAAAGCTGGTCATCTGTAACTATGAAACACAGATTCTGCAGAGGGATTGCCCTTTTAAGTTTCCCTGTCTGTACCCTTTTGTATCTTTTAATTTAATACTAGACTTCCTGGAAGTGTACATCTTTACTTTAAATTATTAAACACATTTAAATGAGGATCATCATTTAGAACAAAAAATTGATATCAGATATACAAATGAAATTAAATATAATTGTGTATTCATATAGTGAGTGAAACTTTACTTTCACTAAAAAGGTAAGATTTTACTTTTTAAAAATTTTCACTATTGATATTTAATAGTGTAGCTATAGAATATTCAATTGACTGTATTTGGTTTGAGATAAATAGACTCAATCAAAATGTGCCAAATTGCATTACCTTTTGTGGGAAAAAAAGTTGTTGCATTAAAAAAAAATTACCTATCATAGCAGTGCAATGATGGGAACAGGGGACTTTTGAAGTTAATAACATAGAATTAGAGTTATTTACTTAATTGGTTCCAGTCTACTGCAGTGTTTAACAAGTTCAGATGAATGGGCTAGTCTTTCGCAATTAGTCTATTAATGTCTGGTTATTTTAAAAGTTTATATCAGTTGTAGTCAGAGGGTATCCCAAGGCATAAAGTGTCTTGCACCTTTATTCATGGAGAGTAGTCAACTTGCTCTTCACTTCTTTGCTTTGTGGACTTTGCTTGTTTTAACATTAACAGTTTCAGAATCATAGCAAACATCTGAAAACCCCAGATGGCTCCCATAAAAGTCAATCGGTTATAAGTGACTAAAAAGAATCCTTAACGTCTATTGAATAAGCATTTCCTGTTTTTAAATGTGTAAATCCAGACAATGAATAGTAATATAATTAACACATTCACATAGTGTTATTCATGGACATTAATACAAATATGTGAATATCATACTGAATTTATTCAAGATATAGGATTTGCTTTTATTTTAACTCAATTGTAACCACTCTGTAATTTTATAATCTCTCAGAGCTTTTTGATATATTAAAAGAAAACTATTACATTTTATGATTCAAAATATACCCCTTCTATAACCATTCTAAAGTCAATCACAACAAAGTGTATATAATGAAAGAATCAAAATAATTGACACACTATAACCTCAAGGTCGGAGCAACAACGGAATACATTTTTCAGTACAGATGAAACGTTTGAAGCATATGCTTAATGACTTACGATCTCCTAATTGACCCCGAGCCCTTTCCTCCACTTCAATAGTCTGTGACTTCTGACCAACAGGGTCGCTCCTCACGCTCAGGGCAGTTCTGACATTGTTCCTTCTGTCACCCCTCCGGCTTTTTGTTTTCCTTTGTTTCCTTCCTCTATAATGTATGTGCTATTTATTTTCTATATGTGTGCTTGGACCTTTGTGAGATTACCTTTTGATGATGTTTCATAATAAAACTTCTCATCTGATTATGAACAAACAGACACTTGATTTTACAATTTTATTTCATTAACTCTATCAGTTGACAAACACAATTCTATTCTCTTGTGTTTCACATTAAAGTCCCTTGGAAGCTGAAATGCCTTAATACATGAAAGGAATATTCAAAACCTCTGTTAAATATACAGTGCTTAAATGTATAATGATAATTGAAAATAGTAAATGTAGCCTTCGAGGGTAAGATCAATTCATATTCTCTAGGTGATTTGGTTTATAAAATAAAAATAATTGGAATTCTATGAAGACCAATAATAATATAAAAAGAAGAGAGGGCACACTGAATTGTCCATTATAAAATATTTTAAAATGCAATGATTGGCATTTAAATGTTAGCTATATGATATTAGATGTTAAATTGAATGATAATTTAATGTGGAAACATAATTCAGTTCAAGTAGTCTTAAGAGTATTGATAATAAAATTATGTTCCCACCAATATAAATGGTGAACGAACATTTTCATAGGCATACTATACTTCCATATCCAATGCTTTTTGCGGTATTAAAAGTGCTACATGTAGAATCCAATTCATGTAGGTTACACGCAGGACTTAAACTGAAAATTTGGCCCCTAGGAGCTGGGAGTTTAAACACAAGGCACTATGAAAGATGTGTCTTTGTAAAACAATAACAATGGGGGAAATTCATGTGAGTGCGCGCGCGTGTGTGTGTGTGTGTGTGTGTGTGTGTGTGTGTGCGTGTTTGTGTAAACAATTTTATTGGGACACAATCCAAACATCACAAAATTCAATGGTTCAGTCATATCAAATCAGTGTTCCAATCAGTTTTGGATAATTTTCTTTCTTGTGCTCCATGTTATTAGCTCTCCATTTTTCCTCAACCTCCCCCAAGATAACCCCAAGGAATTTTCAATCCAATTACTGTCTCTCTAAATTCACCCATCTTGGGTTTCGTTAAAAAAATTTTAAAACATAGAAAAATACAAAACAAAAAGTCAAAAGGGCTACCAACAATAATAAAATGAAAAAAAGCCCCGTAAAACAGAATACAATAAAAACCAGAGCAACCTTAAAATGAGTTAAAAAGGGAGAACAAATGATAAGGTGTGAGATTTTAATTTAGTTACATCTGTCATAATCAACTTTCCAATGTGATCTGTATGATAGCACGGTTATTCACCTCCCTTATCTACTATTATGTTGAAAGGTTATTCTCCAGTAGCTTCAGCCACATGTATTTCCCCTTCACTTTTTTTGATTATTGTTATTTGTTTGTTTGTTAACACATCTAGTTGTGATAGTTAGGTTTATTGTGCTAACCTGGCCAATAGGAACATGTGGGATAAATCAAGTCACAGTTTGATTGGAGGGCAAAGAGATATATGGCTCTTCAAGGCCCGACCCCTTCTCTCTTGCTCTCTGATGATCCAGCCAAGGTGCTGATGCTTTAGTTGGTTCATTGCCTCAACCTGTGTGCTACACTACCTCTGGGTCAAACCAACCTATGGATCATGTTACTAGAGCTTGACGCTCCTTTGAGACCTGTTTTGCCCCACTGCTGGTGCATACATCTCTTGAGCTTGAGGCTGGTGGGTTCTGCCACCTTGCATTGCTTGAGTGCGATATCCCATGTTGGCCAGCTTAGGTAAGTTCTCAAGCTATTGACTGTTATTTACCCACTCTGCTATTTGCTGCCAGTGGGCAGACTCTGCCTGCCTTTCACGAGGGAGGACTCCGCTGTCTGCTTCCTTGACCTTGGATCTGGCAGCCTATGTGAGTTGAAGGACTTCCAAACTATTAACTGTTCCACAAAAATGAGTTGAACTGAGCCCTCTGTACTGCTGTGTGGACTAATTAGATTGTTATATACCTTCTGACTGTATAAACCTATCTATCTAATCACAAGTGTCTGGTTTTGTTTCTCTAGAGAACCCTGCCTAACACACTAGTATTTTTAGACATGTCAAAATGGGGCCTCAAAACAGATGTTACTTTTTAACCATTCAAATCAGATGTTGCGTTTTAATTTACTATACCCTCTGATAGCCAAGCTATTCATATCCCTTGACTAGTCACTGGAGGACTGAATCAATATGTAGACTCTGAAAAAATATTTTGGGTTTCCATTGTTATCTGTAGCCTTCTGCAAATCAATAATTCATAATTTAAACTTGGATACTCTTCCCTCCTTCATATTTGGACAGATTTACAATCCTTAGAATACATAGGCTGATGAACTTCTTCTATCTAGGCTTAGTTGACATCTCATTTAGATGACTGCTTGTTTGAAGACAACCCTTTAAGTCATCAGATGATATTCTTTCTCATAATTTCTTCACCACATTTTGCTGTAGCTCCCATATCTTCTGTGATGTCTTCCTGAGGACCTGTATCAAACAGCTCCAGATCCACATTGTAACAACTAATTATTCCTAGATTTGGGCTAGGATTAAGTGTGAACCCAAAACACTCATATATGTCAAATTTATATATGCCTCTGGTCATTTAGATACACCTCTGCCATTTGATGCAAAAGAACATTATCAATAATCTCCCTGGAGCATAAGGTCATTCTGTTGATAATTACATTAATTTAGCCCATCACCTTTGATTGCTCTTTTAAATCTCAGAGCCTGGCTCAATAAAACTCAATGAGGAAGAAAGCACATATTAATAAGTGCATCGGGAGGGCCAGTGGCTGCAGAGATAGTAAGTAATCCAAATACACAGAAATTAATATTTTAAGAATTAATAGATACATATACTTTCAGGTATATTTATTTAATAAATAATGTGCTGCTTACGGTAAAGAATGAGATCTTTTCCATGAAACAAGAAATGAGATTATGAAATGGAAAACACAGAATAAGAACTGTGAAAAGAGTAAAACAATTGCATATGATATAAAACGTACACAGTCAAGTATTGCTCTAATGAAAATGCACTCATAGTGAGGGAACAGCACACAGAAGCACATCTACAACTAGTGTAATGGGAGCTCACCCCGAGGAACTCTCCAGTAGCAGCGCATAAGAAGTTGGCACACCAAAGTCTGAAGAAAAATTAGAAACATTATATATATATTGAAAAGAGTAATACACAAACAGATTATATTTATAAAGGCAATCCAGAAAAAAACATTTGAGGAAAATATGTAGAAAATAATTGCTGACATTTTCCACAAATGAAGGGATGATGTACATTTTTAGTTTAAAAAAAAATAAAGGAAACTTTTTATATTTTAAGAAATTTTGGTTTCCAGAAGAGATGCATGGAGAATACAAAGAACTCTTGTATTCTCTTGACCCCGTTTCTCCAACTATTAACATCTTATATTATCAGGATTTTTACAATCAAACCTAAGAAACATCACAATTGCCCCCGTTAGTGTTAGACGCTGGCTGGTAGGGTTCTCTTTGGGTTCCCAGATTCAAGCCAAGATGTTGCATTGCGCTTAGTCATCCTGTCTCCCCCGGCTCCTCTGTTCTGCGGCATCTTCTCAGTCTTTAGTTCTATTTATTGTGCCTTTAGGGTTTAGAAGAGTTCAGTGAAAGCCAAACAGGAAAATGTAAAACCAAAGGAACCAACAAAATTGCAGTGCAAAATCAGAAGAATAAACAATATATACACAGCAGTCATAGGGATAAGGTATTGAGATGGAGTTGGTATTATTGGTCAAAGGAGATCACGTATGTATCTGGAATGCTTTACTATGCATTTAAGAGAATGTCTACATATTTTCAAACAAAATAAACGTAAAATTATTAGAAATCAATGATGCAAAATGTGAGCATCTATACTGGATGGTGTTCTATAGATCGTGGTTTCTTATGTCGAACTACCATCGCCATTGCTGTGGACTAGAGTCTGCTCCTAGAGCCCCTAAAAGGATCTCAGAGGATGTAAATGTTTATGGAGGCAGAAAAGCTCATCTTTCTCCTACAGAGCAGCTGCTGGTTTGAAGTACTGATCTTTGGTTTAGGAGTTTAATGTTTACCTGACACCATTACCAGAGCTCTTTATGTCTAAATAACTCTCAATCAAAATGAAATTAGGTTTCCTGTGTGGTGCAAATGTTTTTTGCTCAACTACTTTCCTAATGGCTGTAATGCCTAGTAATACCATAGGGGGGAAAAATCTTGTGATTGTCTTCTGATAAATTACAGCTTGGTAAAAAAAAACCAACAACATGAGGAGCTGATACCAAGGGCTTAAGTAGAAAGCAAATGTTTAGAGAATGCTGAGGGCAACACATGTACAAATGTGCTTAACATTCAATGGACCTATGTATGGATTGTGATAAGAGTTGTATGAGCCCCCAATAAAATGATTGAAAAAATAGTATTAACAGATTCCTGTGTACCCAGAAGAGCTTCTCTTAGGGATGCCAAGTTTGTCTTTTTAGAAGCTCATCACCAGAGCTTTCTTCATGGGTAATGTTGGCGGTATGGAACCACTAATCTTTAGGGCAGCGGATCTCGACCTGTGGGTCACGACCCCTTTTGGGATCAAACAATCTTTACACGTGGTCCCCCAATTCATAGCAATAGCAAAATGACAGTTATGAAGAGACAACGAACATAATGTTGGGGGTCACCACCATATGAGGAACTGTATGAAGGGGTCGCGGTGTCAGGAAGGGTGAGAAGCACTGCTCTGGGGCAGTAGTTAAAGACAAAGGCTCTGGAGCAGCAGTTCAAGTCGGAAGAGATGAGAAGAACAGGCAGTGCTTTCCTATTATATTCAGGGACAACAGAAGCAATACCATATTTTTAGTAAAATAACTTAAGATACAATAATATTTAATGATATTCTAGAATTTTTATTTTAAAATGGCTGTGGGCATTCTGCTCTATTTGAAGTAAATGAAGAATGGGTTGGTATTCGGGGAATTGCTTTGTCTAAGTAAAGAAAGATTTCTAATAGTTCTCACTTAAGCTAAGCACTGTGAAAGAAGCACTCTGCATTTTACACCTGTAGCATGTGCATATTACAACTTCCGAAGAAATATAATTAGTGATTGTAATGTCTATTTGCTCTTTGGCAGTTATCCACTTATAAATTATAATGATATAACCTTTTAAAATAATTAACAGGATGCATTTCTATATTTATTTTCTGTGTGATAAATTGTTGACTTTTTCAGCCTTTAAATTTGGATAATTACATCATTGTTAAAATATGAAGTATATTAATTTATTTGTCTGATAAAAAGAGGTTGCATAAAATTTGGAAGTTTGTATTAACTCACAAACTCCTCCTTCTCTCGGGAAGAAAATCTTAAGCAACTAGATCCTCTATTTCAATGGTGACAATACAATCATTCCAACTTAAAATAAAGAATATATTAGAAATACAGCCTTTTTACATAGACAGAATTTTTGATAAAATATTATCTTCCTGTTAAAACAGTAATGTAAATATATGAAAGATGTAGGACTTAAAAAATAATAATCTGATGTGATTTAGTGGTACTTTATTAGTATTAGCTGCTGAACAGAAAATTTCGAAGGGGAAATCTGCTGCAAAACACTTCTTGAAAAGTGTTGAAAAGCAAGAAGCTCACTTTGAGGACTAAGGTGCACCTGACCAAAGCCATGTTATTTTCCATTGCGTCATATGCATGTGAAAGTTGGACATGGAATAAGGAAGCCTGAGACAAATTGATGCATTTGAGTGTTAGTTCTGGTTAATAATACTGAAAGCGCCATGGACTGTCAAAAGAACCGACAATTCTGTCTTGGAAGAACTACTTCCAGGATGTTCCTTAGGAGCTAAGATGGACAAACTTCATCTTATGTACTTTAGACATGTCAGCAGGAGAGAGCTGTACCTGTAAGGGGACCTCCAGTTTGGTACAATGGAGGGGCATTGAAAATGAGAAACACCTTGGACAAAATGGATTGGCACGATGGCAAAAACAATGAGCTCAGACACAAGATCAATCTATAGGATGGTACAGGACCCGCCAGTGTTTCATGCTGTTGTAGACAGAATCGTCATGTGCTAGTACCGACTTCAGGACACCTAACAAAAACAACATCATCGTTAACTACCTCCTCTATTTTTACATGCTGTTAGCTGCCATTGATTGATTCCAGTGTCCTTGCTCATAAGGCTAGTTAGTCATTTGTACGTGTTTGGACTAGAACTGTGTTCTTATGTGCATTAGTTTCCTTATAAAGCTAAAGCAAAGGCATTTTTTTTTTCAAAGTGTTTCTAAAATACTAATAACCCCAAACCAAACTCTTGGCCATTCCATCGATTCCAATGCATAGCGACCCTACAGGAAAGGGTAGAAGTGCCCCTGGGGGGTTCCAGGATTGTATCTTTTTGTGGGAGTAGAAAACCTTGTCTTTCTCCCTCAGAGCAGGAGGTTGTTTCAAACTGTTGACCTTGTAGTTAACAGTCCAATACATAACCACCAAACCTTCAAGACTCCAATAAAATACTAGTGGGGAAATTATAATACATGTGTTACTTGGGCATGATATTGAAATAGTTCTGGGAAAAGTATCATAGATAATTAACCTACCATTTCATATTCCTAAAGAGTCACAAAATACTTAAAGGATTTTAAAGTCTCCATGAATTCTAGTGACAATAGAGGTACACAAGTTTTTCTTCTACTTTCTTTAGTCTAGTGCTTTTAAAATTTACATCTTAAATAATTCATTTTTTTTTCTGAACATCTTAATTTTGTTTCTCAAACATCAAGCTGAGAATTTAGTGCTGAAATATGAATTTTGTGGTCAAATTATTTGTACTAATATTTAATGTTATTTTAAAAGCATGTGCACAATTAAGTAACAAATTTAACCAAGTCAACATCAAATCAAAAGTGTAATTTATGGTAGTAAAGTAAAAAGCATGGGGTTACCATTGCTAAGATCCACTGGCTTCCCTTTTGCCACAAGGCAGGGTTGAGACAGGACCCTCCCCTCCAGCTCCCTTTGTTCACACCAACCGTTCCTTCACTGCAATGTACTTCTATGCTGGGTTCAATCATTCATTGCAATGGCCATGAAGAAATCACAGACAATACTCAAAATTAGGTTGTTTTATTGTTTTGTTTGGAGGAAAGTTAATAGGTTGTCACAAATCAGGACTAGAAAAGAGTCAGGGTACATTCCTTAGTTTATAGCAACATCTCTCCTCAGCCAGCAGCCCAGAATCTCTCTCTTGTCCTCAGCCTCGCAGCCATGGGGTCACGCCTCTGGCTTCTTCCTCTGTGGATCAGGAAGCTCACTGCTTGATCTGTCTCATAGTTCCGTAGTCTCAGCACTGCTTCTCTTGCTCTGTCCCTTGATTTCCATGCCTCTGTCTCTGACGCCTCTGGTCTTGGCCTCCGTCACGATCATTAATATCAGTCACAAGAACAAGAACTTCAGACAGAGATCTGGAACATGTTTTGTCAATGATCCTGGACTTTTTCTACTGCTCCATCAGAGATGGCTCATTTTTATAGCAAGGAGAATCGAAATGAAAATTGATTAATCCCCTCATTAGTGTTATGCACACCCTATTAGTGTTTCATAGTCTCATCCAATCATTTCGTAGGAGTTGCAGAGATTTTGGTTAATAAATAGATAGATAGATAGATAGATAGATAGATAGATAGATAGATAGATAGATAGCACACTGCCATTGAGTCTAAGCCGACTCATAGCCTCCATAGAGCACAAGGTGAATTTCTGTGAATGTAATGCTTTACAGAAGGAGAATGCCCCATCTCTCTTCCACAAAGCCGCTGTTGTGTCCAACAGTAACCACTATTCCACCATGGCTCCTCAGACTTGGATAGGGAGCCATATTAACAAATTTCACCCCAACACAGGTTGAACATTTAAAAAATTAATCTAATAAAAATAAACAATAACTTAATGCATGTGATATTGATATACCTATGGTTATTATCAGTATTGGTTATATATATACTATATCACCTTATTCTAGAAAATCTATAAATGCAAATTGTGTATATTTTGTACAGCCAAAAAGTAAACATTATTTCTTGGATAAGTTTTAGGGACAAAATAAAGTGTAAATTAAATAAAATAGCAACAATACGACATATTATGTCCCTTGCTATTTCAATATATACACACCTAAACAAAGAACATCTATTCAGTTTAATGATTATATGGTGTCATTCTGGAGTAAACAGTTAAATGCTTTCATGACAAATGGCAAATGGGAGGTTCGAATCTACTAAGAAATGCCAGGGAAGATCTGGAGATGTAACTTTGAAATATTAGCCATTTAAAATCCTATGGAGGACAATTCCTTCTTACACACAGTGAATCTTCATATGTTGAAAGTGGCTCCAGGGCAACTAGATTTCAATTACTTATTTAATTCTCTACCACTCCTCTGTCAGTTTGTTCTATCATAAATGTCAGAAGAGAATACAAATCTTGCTTTTCAATGTGAAATATGTAAAGCAAATGAAATGAATGATGAGACAACAGTGCTAAAGAGAAAAGTTCAAATGGCAACTGGAAAATGCAAAGTAAAGTGTTGTCATGAAATATGCAAATACTTAGAGTGAGAAAACCAAAAGGGGAGAATGTGCAAGGTATTTTACAAGTTGAAAGAACTGTAGACAAATTCAAGCCTCAAATTGCAATTTTTAAAGATTTTCTAGGAAAAATTCTTAATGATAAGGGAACATCCAAAGACAATGACAGAACTGCACAGTCACTGTGCCAAAAAAAGAAAAGAAAAGAACAAAACAACAACATTCAATCATTTCAAGATTTGGAATATGATTAAGAACTGATGGCACCAAAGAAAAAGGCCCATGGTGCCCTGAAGCCTGGTCAAAGAGACTCCTGGGATGAACAGAATAACAACTGAAATGTTTCAGCAAGCACTCTAAGGACCTGTAACAAAATATTTGGAAGGCAGATATCTAGCCAAACAAGTAGGAGAGATCTATATTTGTGTCCATTCCAAAGAAAGGTAACTCAGCAAAAATGTAGAATTATGGAACAATCTTATCGATCTGATGTTAATAACATTTTGCTGAAGATAATTTGAACTGGATTCAGAAAGGGATGTGGTGCATATCATGGCTGGTGCCAGATAGGCCTGTGCTGAAGGCCCAGAAGACCAGAAAGCTTGTTTTCACTTCTGTTTTATGACCCTCACAACGACTATGTGAATCACAATAAGCTATAAATAGCATTTTGAGAATGGGATTCCAGAACACTTCTTTGTGCTCATGCAGAACTAGCCATGGACCAAGAGGCAGTCCATCAAAGAGGACAAGTGAATACTGTACAGTTTAAAATCAGGCAAGGTGTGTGTCAAGCTTGCATCCTTCTATGACCCTTATTCAATCTGTATGCTGAGCAAATAATCTGAGAGTCTGGATCATATGAACAATGTGATATCAGGATTAGTGGTAAGCTGACTAACAACTTGCAATATGTAGATGACACAACCCTGCTTCCCGAAAGCAAGGAGGACGAGAAGCACTAGGAGCAAGGATGTCACTTTGAGCACTAAGGTAAGACTGACCCAATTTCTAGTATTTTCAGTTACACCATATGCATGTGGAAGCTGGACCATGAATAGGGATGACCAAAGAAGTGTTTATTCATTTAAATTATATTACTGATGAAGAATATTAAAAGTACTATGGGTGTGTTAGTCTGGGTACTTTAGAGAAACAAATCCAAATAAACTCATGTATAAGAGAGAGTTTTATATAAAGGGTAAGTGCGCATATAACATCCCAACCCAGTACTGCCCAAGCCCACAAGTCCAACATTAGCCCATATGTCTGACACCAATCCACAAAGTTCTCCTCCATCTCACAAAACACACATTTTGATGCCGACCACAGGAGGAAAGCCTAATCAGTGAATGTGTAAGCATCTCAG
>NW_022111367.1:15818512-15820607 GCF_000313985.2 Echinops telfairi
ATGAGGGCAACAAATGTACAAATGTGTTTTACACGATGTATGTATGGATTATCATGACTTGTATGAGCCCCCAATAAAATGATTTTAAAAATATATTCCACAGTGAAAGAAATAAATAAATAACCACAAAACAATTCTTTAGTTACTTCCCTTAAATATTTTTTAAAAATAAAAATAGTGATACTTCATCTCATGTTCTTTGGATATGTTACCAGGATAGACTGGACCCCGGTAAAGGGCTTGATCGAGTGGTGGATCAATGAAAAAAGGGAAGATCACCAAGTTGACAAATTAACATAGTGGCTGCAACAATGTGTTCAAAGATAACAACGATCGAGAAGATGACAAAGGCTATGGCATTGTTCTGTTCTGTTGTGCATAATCTTGGTACCAACTCAACAACATCTAACAATAGCATGCCAATTGGATTGTTATTGATCCACAAAGGCAGGAGGTAGCATATGATTAAGAATCAATACTTGGAAGCAGTACAAGATGCATGGAAGGCATTATTGAGGGGGAAAAAAGCCTGGAGGGATTTAGGCAATACTAATGTAAATTTCTCAATAAAGAGATGCAGCACTCCTTCAAGTATGCCAAGAAATTTGGAAGCCTACTATCTGACCAACTGATCAGAAGAAAGTCACATAGGCTCTGAAAAAAGTGATCCAACAGATAATGGAAATTACTAGATAATATAATTAATATCACACACAAGTAAACCTTTGCCCAACATACTTCAAAAATGATTACAACAGTAGATGGATAGTGAATTGCCATAAACTCAAGCAGGATTCAGAAGAAGCCAGGGAATTAAGGATATCATTTCTGATTTCAGATGGATCTTAGATGAAAGCAGAGAATACTAGGAATATATTTACATTACAATGTTTTTTAATTAATAATAATGTATTGGTTTTACTTTATAAAAATGAACTGGCATTCAACTGTGTAGAACACAAAAAATTGTGGATTAAAAGAATTCAAATAGCAAAGACTGGGGACACCAGAAAGCTTCACTGTATTGATGCAGAACCTGTACTTAGTTGAAGAGACACTCAATGGAACAGAACAAAGAAATCCTGCCAAGCTTAAAAGCAGGAAAGGCATGTTTCAGAGCGATGTCCATTCACAGATTTATTCTGTATGCTGAACATAAAGTACGAAAAACGAAACTATCTGATTGAGAATTTGGGATCAAGATTGGAAGAAGAATCATAAACCACCTACAAAATGAGAGGACACAATTTTGCTTGCTGAAAGCAAAAAACAAACTAATTTTGAAATACTTCAGTAAGTATAGAGATCTACTACCAAAGCCTTTCAGTCTGGATTTTAACTCAGCATAAAGAAAATTAAATTCCTCACATTTGGAACAATAATGAGCATCATAATTGCTGTTGTTAGGTTCCATTAAGTCACTTCTGACTCACAGTGACCCTGTGAACCGCAGAGCAAAATACAGCCTTGTACTCCAGCATTCTCACAATTATTCTTATGTTGGAAACCATTATTGCATCCACATCGTCCAATCAGCTTTTCAAGGGCTTTCCCCTGTTTCATTGCCCCTCCATTTACCTAACATGATGTCCTTCTCAAAAGACTAGCCATTCCTAACAATATGTCCATCCTTGCCTCTGAGGGACAATCTAGCCACACTTCTTTCAAGAGAGATCAGCTTGTCCTTTTGGCAGTCCATGGTACTTTCAATACTCTTCTCCAACACCACAATTCAAATGCATCATTTCCCCTTTGATCTTCTTGATTCAATGTCCAACTTTCACATGCATATGAAGTGACTGAAAATGCCATGGCTTGGGTCAGGCACACGTTAGTCCTCAAAGTAACATCCTTGCTTTTCAATATTCTAAAGAGGCCTTGTACAGCAGATATACCCTATGCAACTCGTCTTTTGATCTCTTGACTGCTGCTTCCATGAGCATTAATTGTTGATAGCAAGACAACATCCTTGACAACTTCAACTTTTTCTCCATTTATCATGATGTTACCTATTGGTCCAGTTGTGAGGATTTGGGTCTTCTTTACATGGAGTAATCATAATAGATGAAGAAAATATTAAAGCTTTTAATATCAG
>NW_022111367.1:15821395-15824334 GCF_000313985.2 Echinops telfairi
AGAAATACAGCCAAAATACTGCTCAGAAGCAAGATGGCAAAATTCTGTCACATGGTTTGGATGTGCTGTAAGAAGGAGCCATACTCTGGAAAAGTACATCATGCTTGGGAAAGAAAGGGTTAGGGGAAAAGAGCAAAACTCTCAATGAAATAGATTGACACAGTAGTTACAACAGTGAGCTCAAAGAAGCAACAATTGTGAGGATGCCACAAGATTGGCAGTGCTCTCTTCTGTTGTCCATAGGATCAGGAGGAGTTGTAATCTCAGCAACACCTAAAAACAATGATTAATTCACTCACTCAGCCAATATTCACTAGCAATTTTTAGAGATATTTTATAAATATGCATTTCCTAGAATCACTTAATAATCAAAATGTTTTCTTTGGGAGATAATGCATACAGATGAAATAGCACAGAAAAAGTTACATTTGTGATTATGAGCTACATTGTGCTATCCAAGATTTAGTACTCTACTGATCTTTGTATCATATTTAAGTCTATTAAGAGAAAAACCAATAGTTAAATAAAGTAGACATATATTCCTGATAATTAATTTCAGAGGAACTAAGAATTTACCATTTTAATGATTTATAAAATAAAAGTGTCAAATACACATTTTGGTTATAGACAGTGTCTATTTAAAACAGTGGTTCTCAACCTTCCTAATGCTGTGAGCCTTTAATACAGTTCCTCATGTTGTAGTGACCCCCTCCAACCATAAAATTATTTTCATTGCTACTTCATAACTGTAATTTTGATACTATTATGAACTGGGCCACCCCTTTGAAAGGGTCTTTTGACCCCAAAAGGGGTCACGACCCATAGGTTGAGAACTGCTAATTTAATGGTTAACTAGTGGTTACCTACTATTGAAACAATTCTATTATTTTTGTTTATGAAAAAATGCATCTATATCTCGCTCTGCCTCTGCTAATATGTTTTCATGCATGTGTGTTATAAATTACTATGATGTGTGTTTAGAGTCAATTTTTTTAAAAGAAGAAAATCTAGTTTTCAATGTTCAAAAACCCTGAAACATTAATGCTTCTTTTATTGTTTAGTTTTAAAACATATAAAACAATATTGCCTATCTACTTCAATTTGTGTAAGAACAAGTTCAAGAACAGAGGGAAATTGTTCTAATACACTTTTTGAAAAGTTTAAAATCCACATTTAGTGAAACAAAAAGTAAGTAAAGGAAGGTAGCAGAAATGACTTATGGAAAATGGCACAGATAAATAAAAAAGTGGGCGAGGGTGTTTAAAGAAAATAAAAGATATTTCTATCTGTTGAGAGTCAGAGACCCCACACAACCCACATCCCAGAGTTGCAATATAAGTCTAGAACATTGCATGTCAATCACCTACTGGGCAGCATGTATATTCTGAGAGACTGGAGTGCTTGTTTCTTATCTTCACCTCCGACCCCCAACTCCATATTTCACCATTTATTTAATACTGTAAATTCTCAGGAAATCATGTCCTAAAACACAGTTGTGGGCTTAACAGGGGAAAAGAGTTCCCAGGTATTAACACATGCTTATTCATAGTTTGCATTTGCTATTCTTCGGAGGCCCATGGATTAGTAAAACCAGGGCAACTTGCTGACAGCTCAGGTCTGGAAAAGAGTGTGCTATTATAAAGTGAGTTGGTCCATGGAAGAAGCCACTAGGTGAACTATGCTCTATTTCAAAATGATCTGTAACCTGACACGTTAAGATTGAAACTACATGGTGTGTAAAGAAGTAAAAGACAGTTAGTTATACCAAGAGTATCACACTGTCCATAGTCCAACTAACACTTATAATTTCAATGCTTGACTTTATGTATTAAGATATGTATTATTTTGACAGAGCTGTGTCTGGCATTTTCAGTGAATATTATTGTAAGTTGTACCTGACCACTAACTCCCATTGTTTGTGCAAATAGCACCAGTCATGTAAGGATTGATTCTGTACATGTGAATAATCCATGTATTGCAATATGTAGTTAGCCAACACTTGTTCTATCTCCCTTTCTCAATAGTGTTCCAAAATTAGTACCATGGGATAATCAATGACACTATAAACAGAAGGTTCTTATGATCCATGGAGGTGATCAATAATATTCTTTACCATAAATTAGCAAGGATGGCTCTAAGGTGAACCAGAGGCAAATAGAAAAGATAGATTCAGCAATGGATTTGGGGCTCACACTAGAGAACAATTAGTTCTTATGACATGGCCGTGCTCGATTCTCACTCTTGTGAAGGAAACTCAGACGATATGGGTGCTGTATTAAAGTGTGGTGAAGAAAATCGATGGTGCCTGACTGACGTCTTAAATGGTTGTTTTCAAATAAGCAGCCATTTAAGTGAGACATCAACTAAACCCTCATGGAAGAAGCACACATCCTTTTTTTTTTACCCAATCATTTTATTGAGGGCTTTTCCAGCTCACACAGCATCCTTGATCCAAGGATTATACATGAAACAATGCAAATCTGAATGAAGGAAAGGTATCAGAACTTAAATTGTGAGATTCTGATACGCAGATGTGAATGTGGACAGTTTCCAACGTCTTAGTGTTGTGAACTGTGCAACAATGAACATGATAGATCACCGGTCTGCCCGGTGTCTTTCTCTTATTCCTTTGGAGAATATGCCCAGCCATGCTATTGCTGGGTTGTATAGTATTTCTATTGCCAACGGCTTGAGGAATCACCATATCCCAGGGGTTGTGTGTATTTACAAGCCCACCAGCAGCGCCAAGGTGCTCCAGTCTCTCCAGACCCTCGGTAGCAGATGTTGTTCTTGGGTTTTGTTTGTTTGGTTGGTTTGGTTTTAAACTGGGCGAAGGTTATGGGTGTTATATTGTATCTCATCACTGTTCTTTCTTATCTGGGCTTGCAATATTCTATAAACTTTACTAGCTAGTCCTTTGTCTGCTGTGTCAAACACTC
>NW_022111367.1:15824532-15830720 GCF_000313985.2 Echinops telfairi
GATAGATGATAGATAGATAGATAGATAAATTATATATCGAAAAGAAATCCAAGAGCAAGTTAGTCCACACAGCAGGACAGAGAGTTCAGTCCATCTCACTTTCATGGGACAGTTAATACAGTTACAATTTATGCTGACCACTGGTCCAAGACCAGGGAAAAAGAGGAGGAAGATGAGAAATTGAGGCATAGCATAGACCTGTAGCATAGTTTAGCAAAGCAGGCTTCAGTGGGGCCTCAAGGTTTAGTGATGAGAAGTGGCTGGCAGGAGGCAGGGTGGCATCATGAATAATGGCAAGATGAGCAGAGTGGTTTCACAGGCAGCAAACATGGCAAAGTGGAGTAGCACCACACCATGAAGCAGCATGACACAGTGACATATTCTGTCATGGCCCATGGGTTGGCTCGACCCACATATAGCACAGTACATGTGTAGAGGCAAGACATGTAGCTCAGGCAGCTCTCTGATCCAACCAACAGGGAGAAAAAGGGAACGGCTGGCCACGTGGGCCATTTATCTCGGCCATGCCTCCAAAAGAGCTTATCAAGCTGATACTTGCTTGACAGGTTAAACTCCACCCACAACTTCTTATGGGTGCTATGTTGGCACAAGAAACCTATCACATCCATTGGCATTGCTAAATATCGTTCCTCAACCTGTGGACTCTTGTTTTATTCTTCTACTTATTTTTTTTATGTACACAAATGTTTTATTTTTAATAAGTCCCATTCATCTATTGTGTCTTCCACTCTGGGTGCTTCCTTTCTTATATCTGGTGGTCTATGTATGCCCTGCACTACAACCCTTAAATGTGCCTGATTTTTCTCACTGATGAGCTTGATTGCTTTGGGTTTTACAATTGGCTCTCTGATCCACCTTGGGCTCATTTTTGTGCATAGGGTGAAAGTGTGGGTTCTGTTCCATTCTTCTGCAGATGGATATCTAGTTTTCCCAGCACTGCTTATTGAAGAGAGGGCCCTCTTCCAATTTAATGCTTATTGGGCCTTTCCCCAAAATCAGTTGCCTATAAGCAGATTTTTTATTTCTGGGTTTTCTATCATTATACCAGAATCCGGCTGTTTCGAGAACGTTGGCTGTGTAGTAGGATTTGGAGTCAGGTAGTGCAAGACCACCCACTTTGTTCTTCTTTTGAAGAAGTTTTTTAATTATCCTGGACTTATTCCCTCTCAAGTTTTTCCATTTTTTTAAAGAATCTTGTTGGAATTTGGATTCTGATCACATTGAATTTGTAGATTGCTTTCAGTAATAATGACATTCTCACAAAACTTAGACTTTCTATCCACAAACTCAAATTTTTCTATTTGGGTAGGTCTTTTTTGGTTTCTTGTATCAATGCTCTGCAGGTTTCTGTGTACAGTTCTTTATCTCTTTGGATTGGTTTTTTTTTAGGAATTTCAATTTTCGTATGGTGATTGTGAGATTGTGAATGTTATTGTTGATATCTTTTTTGGATCTCTCATCACTGGTATATAAGCGTCTAAATGAAATCTTCTTGTTAATCTTGCATTCTTCAAATTTATTAAATCCCTCAGTGGTCTCCAACCATCATGTTGTGGAGACCTAGGGGTTCTCTGTCTATAAATCGTATCTGCAAATAATTAGAGTTTCCCATTTAATGGAATCCACCACAGAAAGAAGAAAAAGGATAGGAACCAGATGATCATATAAATTGATGAAGAAAAATCATTTGACAATACCCAACAACCATTCCTAATAAAAACACTCAAACAATAGGAATAGAAGAAAAATTCTTCAACATGATAAAGTCCATATATGAAAAACCAATGCGAATATGTTACTCAGTAGGGAGAAGTTAGAAACATCCCCACTGAAAATGGGAACCCAACAAGGATGTTCCTTATTGTCACACATATTCAACACTTGCTGGAAGTCTTGGCAAACCCCATCAGACAACAACAAAAAATTAAGGGAGTGCAATGGGCAAAGAAGGAGTGACACTCTCACCATTTGTAGAAAGTGTGATTTTATATTATGAGAACCCCAAGTTCTCCACAATAGGATTGTTGTAAACAACTGAGGAATTTAGTAATGTAGCAAAATACAAGATTAACAATCAGAAAATAATTGGGCTTTCATATGCTCAAAATGAGATATCCAAAAAATACATTAATAAATAAAATACAATTCAAAATACTGACATAAAAGTTGAAATAGCTAGGAATAAACCTAATCAAAAAATCAAAACACATGTACAATACCAAAGTTTTTTTTAAAGGGGACTATACAGTAAAGTTACATATTTCCCCAAAAAGCAAGTCCACTAGACAACAAGGTATAACAGACTATTATTAACTTGGAGATAAATTAATACATTGCAAGATATTCAAGGAAAATTAACAAATCACCTCAAAATATGGACAAGAAAAATAATAAAGATTTACTAAACACAGTAACAACATCCACTAAGAAAATACCAAGAAAATTTGTATTTCAGTACAGAAAATTCTGTAGAGAAAATAAACCAGCAGCTGTACAAATGCACACACACACACACACACACATATGCATACACATGAGTAGACTGACAGTGATAAGTGCACATCTCAGTGTCGGGATTGGCCTGGCTGGCCCCAACACACTGAGGCAAAACACTAGGGCGTATGGCAGAGCAGGGAGGTCCCGAGAGAGTGCAAAAGATAGACTTTGGGGCCAGAGCATGGCACCCATCAGACTAGACTGGAGGACACTCCTAGAGGCCAACAAACAGACCTTGAATTATTTACAGGTTTTTCTTTTTTTCCTTTTAATTTTTATTTATTTATGTATTTGTCATTGGTTTTCTTTGTCTTTGTCATCATAGTGTTCTCTTTTGTAGCCTTCTCTTTCTATGCCTTGTTTTTATGTGCATATTATTATCTTTGCATGTCTATCTAGATAAGATAAGCTGGATGAACATTCTGGAGGAGAAAACAACGGGACCAATGATTCCAGGGAGACATGGGAGAGGGGGAGGTTGGGGAAAAGAGGTGCTGTTGACCAACCCAGGGACAAGGGAACAACAAGTGATCCAAAATTAGTGGCAAGTAAGGTGTGAGAGGCCTGGTAGGGACTCATCAAGGCTAATGCAACCAAGAGAAATTACTGAAACTAAAATGTATGCTGATAATGGGACATGATGGTGGGACAAGAGGAAACTAAAAGGAAATATAGGAAAGAATGAGGAGGCAAAGAACTAGGAGGCATGTACATATGTAAATATATTTATATAAAATGATGGGGAAATAGATCTAAGAGCATATATTGATAGGTTTAGTATTAAGGCAGCAGATGGACATTGGACCTCCACTCAAATACTTCCTCAAAGTAAGAACGCTTTGTTCTATTAAATTGGCATTCCATGATGCAGACCTTCTTGACATGATCACTGAACACAAATGTGTGCATGAGCAAATGTGGTGAAGAAAGCTGATGGTGCCTGGATATTGAAAGATATAGCATCTGGGTTTTAAAGGCTTTCAAGTAAACAAACAATCATCTTGCTCAGAAGCAACAAAGTCCACATGGAAGAAACACACCAGCCTGTGTAACCATGAGGTGTCAAAGGGATCAGGTATCAGGCATCAAAGAACTAAAAATCACATCACTGTGTTCCCACCTTCCCAATATGATCGCTGAAGACAAATGTGTGCATAAGCAAATGTGGTAAGGAAAGCTGATGGTGCCTGGCTATCGAAAGATATAGCGTCTGGGTCTTAAAGGCTTTCAGGTGAACAAGTAACCATGTAGCTCAGAAGCAACAAAGCCCACATGGAAGAAGCACACCAGCCTATGTGACCACTAGGTGTCAAAGGGATCAGGAATCATTTATCAGGCATCAAAGAATAAAATATCATATCATTGTAAATTAGGGGGAGTAAAGAGAGGAGACCTAAAGCCCAACTGTAGGTAACGGGACACCCCCTTACAGAAGAGTCGCAGGGAAGAGATGAGCCAGTCTGGGTGCAGTGCAGCAACAACGAAACATACAACCTTCCTCTAATTCCCAAATGCTTCCTACTCCCCACTATCATGAGCCCAATTCTACCTTACAAATCTGGCTGGACCAGGTAATGTACACTGGTACATATAGGAACTGGAAACACAGGATATCCAAGACAGATTATCCCTTTAGGACCAGTGGTGATAGTGGTGATACCAGGAGGGTAGAGGGAAAGTGTGGTAGAAAACAGGAATCGATTATAAGGATCTGCATATAACCTCCTCTCTGGGGGACGGACAACAGATAAGTGTGTGAAGGGAGACGCTGGTCAGTGTAAGACATGACAAAATAATAATAATTTAACAATTATCAAGGGTTCATGAAGGAGGGGGGAGCAGGGAAGGAGAGGGGGAAATGTGGAGTTGATACCAAGGGATGAAGTGAAGAGCAAATATTTTGAGAATGATGAGGGCAACAAATGTACAAATGTGCCTGACACACAATATATGTCTGTATGTATGGATTGTGATGAGTTGTACAAGGCCTCGATAAAATGATTTTTTTTAAAAAGAATTAAATTTGATGTAAATACATTAATTGTACCAGTTGAGAAAGAGACAGAATAGCAATAGAGATAAGAAAACAGTAACAATACTGTCTATAAGAGCTATGCATTAGACATCAATGGGTGAAAGTAAATTATCAGGATAATGACAAACAATATAGCAAGTGTAGGAGTATTAATTTCTGATACAATTGACTTTAAGTCAACATCTGTCATAAGAATAAGGAAGAACCTTATATAATGATTAAAGAGTCATTTGAACAACACAAAATACCATAAAAAACATCACTGCCCATGTGTTAGTCTGGGTGGACTAGAGAAACAAATCCATGGACACACATATGTGTAGAAGAAAGAGGTTTATATACACGAGTAATTGAACATTGAGAAAACATCCCAGCCCAGTCCAGATCAAGTCCATAAGTCCGATATTAACTCATATGTCTGATACCAATGTATAAGGTCCTCTTTGGACTCACGAAACACATGCAATGAAGCCAAATGCAGGACTATCACAAGCCAGTGGGAAGAGAGTCTTTGGGTCCAGTGGCGCTGTAAGTATCTCAGCGCTGGCAGGGGTCTATCTGTGACTTCTCTGGCTTCCGAGGTCTAGTTGCATCCATGTGGCTTGTCTTGTGTAATGTCTCCCAAGGAGTAACAAAGAGAGAGGTATCTTCTGCTTCCAAGGAGGAAGTATCAGATTTCCCAGAATTCTCAGGAGAAGGTCATGCCCACACAGAAGTCTCATTGACTATCTCCATATTGACAGCCTAGACACCACCCCTACACTCTTAATCCTTCAATTGACACCAGATTAGGTGACTACCACACCACACCACCAAAGAGCCTTAACATACATAAATCAAATTTGAATAGAAATTTAAAAAGAGAATTAGATAAATTCACATTAAGTGTTTGGGGATGGTGAGGGGTGGAGTTGGGGGTTCTTAGAGGTCTATAAGTCAGTTCCAACCCAAAGAAAATCTGTGTGCTACAGGATGAAACACTGCCTATTCCTAGGACAGCTGGCAATCATTGTTGCAATTATTGTTATGTTTGATCCCATTTTGGGAGCCATTGGAACAATCCATGTCCTTATGTGTCTGACTTTTTTTGTTTTTTGCTGTCCTTCTAGTTAATCAAGCATAATACCCCTTTTCAGAGACTGGTCTCTACTAATAATATTTTCAAATTACATAAGATGAAGTTTGGCCATTTTTGCTTCAAAAGGGGCACTGTTGCTGTACTTCTTCCAGCACAGATTTGTTGTTTCATTTGACAGTACCTGGTACTTTCCATAATCTTCGCCAATACCACAATTCGAATGAATAAATTTTTTATCAGTCTTCCTTATTCAATGTCAAACTTTCACATACATATGAGGCTATTTGAAATACCATGGCTTGACTTCGGCACATCTTAGCATTCTTCAACACTTTAGAAAAATCTATATAGCAGGTAAACCAAGACGTTGTTTTACAATGGAAGACTTTAATGCACCACTTTCAATGTAGGGCTGAATGGCTGGAAGTAAACTCAACAAAGACACAGAAGAGTAAAAGAGCAATTAGTCTACATGACCTCTATATGAAAAAGAGTCCACATGAAAATATACAGAAAATCAACTTAGCAACAGCAGAATATAAATCCATTTTTTGTATA
>NW_022111367.1:15832470-15836073 GCF_000313985.2 Echinops telfairi
GTGGTGATACTGGGAGGGTGAAGGGAAGGTGAGGGAGAAGTGGGGAACAGATTACAAGGACCTACATATAACCTCCTCCCTGGGGGACGGACAGCGGAGAAGTGAGTGAAGGGAGATGTCGGATGGTGGAAGATATGACAAAATAATTTATAAATTATCAAGGATTCATGGGGGATTGGGAAGAGGGGAGGGAGGGGAAAAATGAGAAATTTTGAGAATGATGAGGCAAACAACTGTACAAAGGTGCTTGATACACTGGATGTATGTGTGGATTGTGATAAGAGTTGTACAAGCCCGCAATAAAATGATTTAATTTAAAAAAAAGAAGAAGGAGAAATTGGTGATGACTTTACAAGACTTCCAACAACAACAAAAAAAGGCTTGGTCCAAATGCTTTCACTGGTGAAGTCTACCAAACAGTCAGAGAAGTGCTGATACCAATTCCACTCAAACTACCCAGAGATTAGAAAATTATAAGATACTGTGATTTCAGTTTTACAATGAAAGAATAATTCTGAAGTAAATCTAGGCAAAGTCATCATTAAAAGAGAAAGTTTTAGTCACATATCCTTCCATGAACATAGACACCCAAATTCTCAACAAAAACCAATCTATAGAATTCAATAACATATCAAAAATAAATAATTCATGAGAAGGTATGTAAGAAAATTACAACATTAGGACAGCATTTGACACAATTGATAACATTAATAAAACAAAAGAAAATAATCAAATGGATATTGATCACCTCAGAAGACATTTGACAAAAATCAACACCCTTTCCTGACAAAACATGCTCAACAAAAGAGGAGTAGAAGGGAATATCTTAAACATACTTAGGGCATAGACACAAAACCAAATGTCGCTGTTACTCTTTCATCACCACTATCATTCAATATTGTGATGTAATTTAGCCAGAACAACCAGACAAGAACCAACACTTGTCTGTCAGTTTTTCTTCCTGTGGTAGCTTGTGTGTTAATATGATATTAGAAGCTATATCATGTGGAGCTTGGACATGCATTAGGATGCAGTTGTGTGAACAGACAGCTAATGCCGCATGGTTTTAAATCACGAAAGGTATGTGACAAAGGTCTATCCTTTCACCAGACAAATGCTCCATAAAGGCAATGATGGCAAAGTTTCATCTTACATATTTTGGACATGTTGTGAGGAGAAATCAGTCTTTGGAAAAGGAGATTGAGCTTGGTAAAGCAGAGAGGCAGTAAACAAATGGAAGGCCCTCAAGGAGATGGATTAACAAAGTAGCTGCAAAAATAAGCTTTATCTATACTTTTAAACATTTTTCTTTCTACATTTATCAAATATATTCTTAGTATCTCCACATCTATGATGTATTCCCTGATATTTACTCCCTAAATCTACTACTTAGAATATTTTTGGTAGTCTCCAAAAGGGTTGACTAAATCTTTTCTTGCCAGCACCCATCTGCACAATTTAATATATGTAATACTCAAGCCTATTTATGGCACATTTCACATAATATCTCACTGTTCATTGGACAAACATATCTTTGTATCCACGTGGCAATTAGTCTAGCTATCAAGGTCAGTATGATCCAGTCTCTGGTGTGACTTCCATCTTCACAGATTGGAACTCTGCTACTCAACCTATACTCTCAAGTCCCTTCGGTTTATTTGAAACATTTTATATTTAGCATAGTTATTCTTTTTTATTTAATTAAATACTTTTATTAGAGGCTTTTACATCTCTTATCACAATCCACACAGTCATCCATTGTGTCAAGCACCTTTGTACACATGCTGCCATCAACATTTTCAAACCATTTTCTTTCTACTTGGGTCCTCATTCCCCCCATCATTGCCTTTATGGAGCATTTTCATTGTACATCTTCTAAGTTATAGATTATTATTTTCATATCTTACATCATCAGGTGATAGCATAGTTATTCTTCAAGGTCTTTGTGCATTCGTTCCATTTTTCAGAAAGCTTTTCCAATGTCTACCTCACTAGGTTAGATGCATGCCTTATCTCTCATCTCAACTATCACTTCCTCAGTAAATATTCCTTGACCTGCCTGCCCGCCTCCCCAAATTTGCTGCAGGCCCTATACTTAAATACAGATTTCACTTAAATAGTATTACAATTATTTAACATTATACTATATGTCATATATAAACAGATTTATTATGTATGTATTTTTCTTTATTCTGAACAATGCTTACTTTCAGTTAAATCCTATCACTCTATACATAAAAAAGTATATTAAGTGAATCACATTTTAAGCTTTTAACCAGAAGTTTATACTCTGGCCAAATCTAAAACACTTAAAGGTCAGGATTTTCAGTGCTATATTGTTTCCACGTAGCATGATGGTATAAGCCATCAAGAGTACTGATGATGCAGCATTTCTTAAAAGAGTGCTCCGTTGTTGTTTTGGTCAGTGTAAGCAGGACATTCTGACAAATTGATAGTTGACACCTCAACAATAGTCCTGCTTGATGTATAAATCCACCGCACATCTCCGTGTTCCTTTGATCCCCCTCCCCCTCTAGCCCTAGGTATTGTTGACATCCTCCTTACTTGGAGTGTGACACTAAATCCCAATTCAAACAAAATTCAGTAGTTCTTCTTCTTTTGCTGGGAAGCTTACTTCTTTGGGTCTCATGAAGTATTTCTGATTATTTTGAAAGAAAAAATAAAGTTGTGATCATTCTTCCAATGACAGCTCATTCTTTCACTGATATAAAATTTACAATGTGTTATTTGATTTCCATGATTTTCTGTGTACACAATAACTTTTTGTTGTAATATTCATCAGCAAGGAAATATTGAATGTATTTTAAATAGCAATTAAATGCTCATATTTGGAGCGAGAAGTAAACAACCGAATTAAGAGTGACACTACAAAATGTTCTAGCCCATTATATTCATACAAAACAATAAAATATATGTGTTTCCTATAGTATAGTTGACAACAATTGTAAAGCATTATCTGATTTCAGGCATGTTGAAATATGAAAATGTACGATCTGATATTTTATAAAACATGGCTTAAAAATATATATTCCTTACTAGGTTGATAACAAAGGGCAAAAAATAAATATATAAGCAATGAGCTAGTGAAGCAAAAGATTATGATTAAGATGAAACTTGAAATGATGCAATTTAGTTTTAATTTTCTTAATTTCTATAGTTTACATGCAATATTATCTGAACAAGCTGTTATAGACATGATCCAGTTGTAAAGATTCTTAACATGTTTTAAGAAAAATTTTAAATCCCAAACAATGTAAAAAGTTCCAACTGCCTTTCATTATCCATTCATGGGGCTGAGCGCTGTGTCCCTTCATTCATGACTTCTCTCCTTTAATGAGTAATCTAAACCTATTAAAAACATATAAAAACTCCTTTTTTTAATATCCCAATGACTATGCCTCAATTCCTGTATTGTGATAATATGAAGCAGTACTCCCAGAAAATGGAGAAACCACTCTAGGCAAAGCTCTCATCGTACAAAATTGTCCTGCTAGGCAAGCATTAAGCAAATCATTCTGAGTTCCTGCATCCATTGGTGTCACTTGGAAAGGTTCTCTCTGGTCATGGTGAATTTTTTTTTTT
>NW_022111367.1:15836173-15840956 GCF_000313985.2 Echinops telfairi
AGGTTCCTTCAAGACCTGCTTCGCCACCATTGGAATTTACATCTCTTGAGCTGGGAACTGTTGGACCCTGTCATCTGCCTGACTGTTGGTGACCTGCCTTGTTGTTTGCTTCCTGTATCCGGATAGCCTGAATTGCTCTACAGAGGACTACCCGGAGGCCCTCAAGACTTGAAGGACTGCCAGTGTCTCACAACTGTTTCATGGGAGTGAGTTGCACTGAGTCATTTGTACTGCTTTATAATTTAATTGTTTATTTCTTGTGTTATATATCTAACTGTTGGTGACCTGCCTTGTTGTTTGCTTCCTGTATCCGGAGAGCCTGAATTGTTCTACAGAGGACTACCCGGAGGCCCTCAAGACTTGAAGGACTGCCAGTGTCTCACAACTGTTTCATGGGAGTGAGTTGCACTGAATCATTTGTACTGCTTTATAATTTAATTGTTTATTTCTTGTGTTATATATCTATATAAATATATATAAAATTATTAGCATTCTGGTTTTGTTTCTCTAGAGAACTGTATAACATAAGCAGTTTCACTTGAACCTCATTTTTTCATGATGGCTGGTTTAAGAGAACAGCATGTAGCTGTGAAATTTTGTTTCCTGCTCAAGAAAAACTGCTGTTGTGATGTTGGACACAGCTTACAAGGACAACATTATGGGAAAAACTCAAGCATACAAGTGGTTTTCTTGTTTCAAAAAAAGATGAAATGTTAATTGATGACAATCCTCATTCTGGACATACATCAACTTCCCAAAAGGACAAAAAGGTCAACTGATAGTACATTTGGATTTTATTCCACCAGGTCAGATTGTTAAACAAACTTTTAATGTTGAGGTTCTGCAAGGATAGTGTAACTCTATGCCACAAAAGAGGTTTGATTTGTGGCAGACAGGGGACTGCATTTGCCACCTGCTCATGCAGCCATCTCAGTGTGCCAGTTTTCAGCAAAAAAAACCAAAACTATACCTCTCTTGCTCACCTGACTCACCTGACCTTGCTCCATATGACTTCTTTTTGTTTCTGCGACTGAAGAGACACATGAAAGGACAGCTATCTAAGGATGTACAAGAGATGAAGAAAAAAAACAAGAGAGATGCCATCCAAACAGATAAGTTTAAAAAATATTTCCAAGAATAGAAATTTCAGATTTGACAAAGATATTAAGTGTAATGGAAAGAACTTTGACATTTATAAGGCTGTTTTAAAAAAAATTAAATCTATTGCTTTGAAAAAACTTCCGTTTTTTTGTTACACCTTCATATATACATGCCTTATATAACTTAATGCTAATTCAAAGTATATATATATATTGTTGTCAGTTAGATTGTTAGAAATCCTAAAATGAAAATTTCTTCAGTTAGAGGGTTAGAAATTATAAAATGATGCAAATTTCTTTCTTGATACCAACTTGATATCATATTCATATGATAATCACTCAGCATCATCAGCATCATAAGGAATGAGATCCAAAATTTTATTATGAGGGTATGACAGAGCTTATGTCCACTAGATACTTCTGAGTGACTGTAGGAGTGGATTCCAGCCTATCAATCAGGTTGCAGCCAGATGGTATCTCCTGGGGGGTATGGTCTTTAGCATGAGAGATCCAGAGCAGAGCAGAGCACTCTTGTCCTTTTGCTTTCTATTTCTATTCCTGCATCTGATTCATTACTCTTCCGATCCCAGCAGATGTCTGTAGACTGCTGACCTCGGATTCACGCACTTCTGTTCCACCAGCCTGTGGCACTCTTGCTTCCTTTCTGTGCTTCCTGTTTGTCAGCTTCCACAGCTACATGTGTCAAGAAAAGGATCCAGCTCACATCTGACTTACAGACTCAAACTGAACCAACTTACATATTTCTACAACTGTGTAAGTCATCTCGACATACATTTCTTTCCATCTACATACCACATAAAAAGGTCACTGCTTTTACTTTTCTGGGCACCCCATTTCACGCAGTTGCTATTGGAGTGCTTCTAGAGGAAACAAACAAACAAAACAAAACATGTAAAGGAGTTTCTAAATTGGTTTTCAAGTCTATTTAGGCCCACAGGCACTGAAAACTCAATTTCTTACTTGGTAAGTATGGATAAGCCTGTCACTATTAGTGAAGATATTAAAAACAAACAAAAAAGCCTCAGTGCCATAAAGTCAATGCCAACTCCTAGTGATCCTGTAGGACAGGATATAACTGCCCCTGTGACTTAGTAAGATTGTAACTTTTTATGACTGTACAAAATCTTGCCTTTCTCCTGAAACCACCTGGTGGTTTCAAAATGCTGACCTTGCATATAAAAGCTCAACCACTCTCCTACATTAGTAAAGAGGGAATTGTTAATCCAGATGAAGTGTTGGTGAGAAGTGATGCTCTGAGTTTTCTCATGTCTGAGCTTTACCATTTTGTCAGGATAAAAAGTATAGGAGAGCTAATTAGCTAGTAGTAATTTCAAACTGATGAAGGAAAGAGAGGAACTCTGAGTTTTGAAAGCCAAATGCCAAAAAGATGACCTCAAACTTCTACTTGTGCCATAAAAGGAAGCCTTATCTCGTCTAGTACAAAAACTAATATTGCTGAAACCACACCTAGAGTCTTATCATACAACTAGCTGATTACAATGCCACTTTAATTCTCAACATAGAAAGATGACTGATATTAAATTGAGAGCATTGATTGGAAAGAAATGGAACCCTGTAATTTAGGATTGAGGAGAAAAGGCTGACAAGCCAGAAAATACAGACATCGAATGCCTAGATTACATTCTGCCACTCTAGCCACCAGCATTAATCCTCCCCATCCACTCTCAGTCAAACCATTGCAATGCCTCCCCCACACTCACACCAACACTTGAGGAGATTAACCCACCCATGCATGCTGACATGGTACCAGGGGCCTTCTGGTATCTAGAACATTGCATGAGTTATAAGCCTTACGGGGTACCGCTGCATGTCACCAGGAAACACCTTCCTTACTTATTATGGCCTCTAGACTTGTAACTAGATTTAAATCACGTACAGTGCTCAAAGGTGAAGTCCAGATGGTGACCCAGGAAGAGATGTGCTTACTGCCAAAGAATTGCTAGAGTTTTATAATATGTTGAGAAAGAAACCTGGAGAATAAATGTGGGAATTGTTGTTAATGGTGTGGGATAATGGTACACTTAACATATGCTTGGGTCGGTCTAACTTTATTAATATGGCCCACTAAGCGCATAATCTTCATTCAGTGCTTCAGTTTGATAGGCGAGGAGAGGATAGAATAGTTTACTTGGCTGGTTCACTGAAGCACAGTTACAAGATGGCCTACACTAGATGAAGTTGAAATACTAGATCTACCTGCGTCTACTATAGAAGAAGGTTTCCAAAGACTTAGGGAAGTTGATCAGAATAAATAAACAAACCTACAAAGATTGTGCCCTGAGGACACATCTTTTACCTAAAAGAAACAAATTTGTAAAGGAAACCCTAACATCTCTGAGGACTTTTGTGATTGCTCTCTTATATCAGCAGGTTTGACAGTGTAAACTGCCCTAAGTGAATTAAGATACTTGCCAGAAATGGGGCAAATTGGGCCCCTGGGAGTAGGGACTAAATTACAGTGCTCAATCAACTAAGATAAGGTAGGCATGGTATTCATAATGGATAGCAGAGTCAAAGTAGTAAGTAGAATAGCCTAACTCATGTGAACCTATTTACGTTGACCAAATCTGCTACAAATTATTGATTAGGATTAATACATATATAAAATCATTCCATAGTTCAATCATGTCTGCAGAATTGTACATTTGCTACCACAATCGGTTTCCACACGGTCTTTTTCTATATGAACCCTTTGGTGTCATCACTGCTTCACCCTGTCACCATGTGCATGTCCCTCTGTCCCCAAAACCCTTCTTCCACTGGTTGACTCTATTGTCCTGGTTTTCTTAACCCCTGAAAAATATACCACAACTTCAAGAGGGTGACCGCCAATGACATAACACTTCCAAGATACCCCCTAATATGTACAATCAAAGACCAAACCAAACAATACAGCCTCCCAAAACATAAGATTTTGGTAACGAGATCAGCTCCAGCATGCATCTTAGGGAGAATCTGCTGACTGTTCAGGTCAGGCTTCTACCTTTGACCTTCTATACTCAACTTACCAATGTCCTCAATATAGTGACCACTTTCTTCCTATCACTCAATTGTGGATAGAGGGAGTTTACCAGAAGTTTATTTCCTGTATAGTTCCAGCAATGACCCCCATAGCCTTTTGCAAACCGGATTCTCAGACTTTAGGCTCTGATACTAATCCCTCCCTTCAGCTTCAAAATATGCTTCATACACCTTCAGTGACTGATGATGGTGTGCTTCTTCCATGTGGACTTCGTTGACATCCTACTAAGATGACTGCTTATTTACAGACAAGCCTCTAAGACCCCAGAAGCTATTTTATCTGATAGCCAGGCACCAGGGTGAAGAAATTAGATGGTACCCAGCTAAATAAAGTGTTTTAAAAACATGAATATTTCACCCTGAGAGCTAAGGTGTGCCTTATTCAAGCCAAGGTATGTAAGTTGCTTCATGTTGTTATTGTTAGGTGCTTTTCAGTCACTTCTGTCTCTTAGTTCTATGTACAACAGAATGAAATGCTGTCTAATGCCTCACCACCCTCATAGTTGTTATATTTGAACCTATTGTTGTAGCCAATCCATCAATCCAATTGTTTGAGAGTCTCCCTCTGTCTTTCAATATTCTTCATCAACAATCACCATAATTTCAATGCATCAATTTTT
>NW_022111367.1:15841805-15849197 GCF_000313985.2 Echinops telfairi
GAGTAGACAATATTTCATAATTTTGTTGATTTCATCTTTATTCATTGTGGACATCAGCTGTAATGTTGATATTCTGTGAATTGCTTTTTTTCAGTAGGTTAAACATGTATTAACTGTGATTGATAGGCCAGTTTCCAAATCCAGCTGATGGTGCCAGGCCAATTTCCCGAGTTCAGAGGATATTTTTTCTATTTTTCAAATGAAGGTGTTATCTTGTATTGGATAAAGGCCTTTATAATCTGAACATTAAAAAAAAAAAGAATTGGATGCAGTGTTATGGGCTGAATAAAAGCACCCAAAATGCTATACAGGCATGCTAACCCTGTACCTGTAAATATGACTTTGAAAATAGAGTGGTTATCATTGTTATTTTCCATCAATTTAAAGGAGGTCAGACCAGAATAAGGTAGGTCCTAATCCATTTTTCTTTTTTTTTTTTCTGAGTAATGCCTTATAAAAGAGGATGATAAGTAAGGATATAGTAACAGGCAGAGGAAAATGACAGTTTAGGGTATTCATACAACCAACCAAAGAATGCAAAGATATACTCAATTCTGCTAGGAGCTCAAAGAGAGAAGACTCTTCCCCAAGTGACAACACAGAGAGTGTAGCTCAACAGATAATATAAATTCATAGTCTAAATCCACAACTGTGATAAAATTAATTTCTGCTATTTAAAGTCATTCAATTTGTGGTATTCTATTGTGGGAACACAAGCAAACTAAGTGCACTTAGTGGAAATGCAAATATAATCTTGGTTTATGAAATGAAGCTTATTAAATTTATATTACCATTTATAGAAAAGGTAGTTTATAAACTATATGTACTATATAGTTCTTTTGTGGTAACAAAAATGCAGAGATATTTACAAGTATAGGAATTTTTTCATGAGAAGAAAATAAGAAAATTAATCTCATATTTGACTCTTTATATTTTCAAATTTTCTACCATGCTTACACACAGCTTCTGTAATAAAAATATATATTGTTTCAAATAATAAGAAAACAAAAAATAAGGAGGATGTATGTACAAGGGCTACCCAAAACAAAAATGGATAAAACACCACTGGGCAGATCTTTCAGAGTATGAATTTTTCCTGCTAGGTGAGCATCAATCAACTCACTCTGAATTAGTGACCCAATGGTATCACCTGGAAAGGTTCTCTCTGGTCACAGTGAATTCTTTCATGAAAGTAGTTTCACTTCAACATCATTTTTTGTGAGGGCCAATTTAAGAGAACAGCATGCAGCTGTGAATTTTTGTTTCCTGCTTGGGAAAAATGTCACAGAAAATGTTGTAATGTTGAACACAGCTTAGAAGGACAGAGCTATGTGGAAAACTCAAGTGTATGAGTGCTTTTTTCATACACTTTTTTCACCTTTTGTGAAATATTGACTGATGACAAACATGTTCTGGACATCCCTCAACTTCCCGAATGGATGAAAATGTCAACAAACTGTACATTTGTGCTCAAATACAGAAAACGGACCATTGAAGAGATCAGGAAGTTATATGGACTATTTTGGAGCTCGGGTCAGTGAATTTTAACAGAAGATTTGGGAATGAGAAGGGTCGCTGTAAAATTTGTACCTCTGGTTCTGACTGACCAGAAAAAAAAGAGTATTGACTGGTGTGTTAGTCTGGGTAGAGTAGAGAAACAAATCCATAGAAACGCTTATGTGTATAAGAAAGAGTTTTATATAAAGGGTAATTGTACATTAAAAAAGCATCCCAACCTAGTCTGGCCCAAGTCCATACATCTGATATTAATCTATAAAGTCCTCTTCAGACTCACGGAACACATAAAATGATGACGAATGCAGGATGATCAGAGGCCAGTGAGTAGAAAGTCTTTGGATCCAGAGGCATTGTAAGCATCTAAGGGCTGGCAGGGGTCTCCACGTGACTTCTCCAGTTCCCAGGACATGGGGCCTATCAGTGTAGTGTCATGTGACTTGTCCAGTGCAGCATCTCCTAGGGAGTGAGTCAAGAACAGAGTCTCTCCTGTCTCCCAGGAGGAAAATACAGGAGTTTCCAGAATTCTCAAGAGAAGTCCATGCCCACACAGAGGCCTCATTGGCTAAGATCTGATTGACACATAAAACTCCACCCCTTCACTCTTAATCCTCTCAAGTCCCAAATTGACACCAGATTATCTAACTACCACAACTGGAAACATGCCATGCTTTGAAAGAACAGCTCCTAAGAAACCCAGACTTTTCCCCAAGGTCATTACTGGTAATGAGACAGGGAGCTATTCTTATGACCCAAAAAAGAAAACATCAGTCAAGTCAGTGGAGGACATCTTTGTCACCTCACCCCAAAAAAGTTTGAGTGAAATAAAATATCAAGGTGATCCTCATTTGTTTTTGTTTTTTTATGATAGGGAGCTAGTGCATTTGGAGTTCATTGAACCAGGTCAGATGTTAACCAAGCTTTCTATTTAGAGGTTCTAAAAACATTGTATAACAGTGTGCGACAAAAAAGGTCTGATTTGTGGCAGATAGGAGACTGGTTTTGCCATCATGACAATGCACCTGTTCACGCAGTCATCTCAGTGCACACATTTATGGTGAAATAAAAAACCAGCATGCCTCTTTTGCCCCATGCACCTTACTCCCCTGACCTCACTCTGTGCAACTCATTTTTATTTCCGTGAATGAAGGGGAGTTGAAAGAACTGCAATTTGACAATTTGGAAGAGGTGAAAAAAACAAAACAAAATAAAAAACTAGGAAAGTGCTGTTAGTTATCCGAGCAGATTAAGTTGAAAAATGTTTCCAAGAATGGAATTGCAGAATTGACAAATGTATTAAGTGTCATGGAGAGTACTTTGAAGGTGATAAGATGGTTTAAAAACAAAACAAAACAACTTTAGAACATGGCTTTGAAAACAAATTCCAGTTTTTTTGGAGGAGTAACACCTCAGATGCTCAATAAATTATATTTTACTTTGTTTTACAGAAAATATTTGGTGCTGACTCTAATGAAACTATTTAAAGATGCTAGGGATACTTTTAAAAGATTTTATCATCTTCTACCATGTTTTAACATGTTTATAGATTTTTGGCCACGAAGTCTATTCTGACTCATAATGATTATATATGTATTAGCAAGTATCTGCATATCACAGGTTATTAAGGAGCCTTCCTCCAATATAATGATGTGCTTTTCTTTATATCTTCCAGCTTTGGGAAATGTTTTCTCAGCACACAGATTAAATATGGTGAAAGGATACGAGCCTGATGATTCACAACATTCTTGATTTTAAATCACAGAGTATCCTCTTTTTTTTTTTCCCTGAAAGACTGGTTCTTGTCTTATATGAAGTTTCCCCCTGACCATAAAGTGCTCTAGAATCCCTATTCTTCACTATAATTTGTTAATATTCATACAGTCAAATACTTTTGCACAATCCATAACACACAAGAAAATATTCTCTGATATTTCCCACTCCATCTGATGTCATCAATGACATGTCTCATTTCATATCTTCATCTGAGTCTGCCTTAAATTACTGACAGTTTCCTGTTCATGCACTTTTTCAAACATTTCAACATTGCAACTTGAATCTCTTCCATTCAAGTGGTCAAGTAGCATCTTCCAAATTTCTTCTTAGAGATAAATGTGCATCTTCAGTTCTGTGGGTCAATGTATGCTAGAAGAATTAATACTAGACTAGTCCTAGGAGTTGGATATTAACGATGTTCCAAATTTCCAGGTCCTCCAAGATGATATTCTGCTCAATTTTCCCCACTCCTACACTCCTAACTTGAGTATTGCCATATGTCCCTGAATTTCTTAAATGCACTGCCACATCCCGCATAAACACACAATACTGAGAGGAAGGGAGGGATGGAGGGATGGAGAGAGAGAGAGACCTCTAATTAGAGACGGTTCTCTAATTGTGGGCTGGCTGGCAAGGCCAAAATCCATAAGTCAGATGGCAGACTAGAGATTTTGATATGAGTACTTCCTAAAATTTATAAGCAAGGTGACTGGATGGTAAAGACTAAGAATGTCTTACAAAATGTCCATTTATTGTCTGAAAGTAGAAAACTCTAAATACTTTTAGAAGGCTACAGGTTTGGAATGTTGTGGTAGTTGTTTAGGGAAGCCCTCTTTTTCTTCAAAGATTTTTAACTGATAAATAGAAGCTGGAAACCTTATATAAGGCAATCTGCTGTACGTACGTTAATTAAACATAACTAAGACAGCAACTAGAGTAGTGTTTTAGCAAACAACTGGGCACCATATTTTAACCCATTACCATCACAATATTAATATAATACACAGATCATTTAAAAATGAAACCATTAATTTAAGTAGATAAAATCATTAAATATGATAAACTTTGATTGATACAATTTTAAACAAAATGTTTCACATTAAGTTTATGATTTTTGGAACATTCGGAATTCCATCATTGTGGATATGCTCACACACACATAAACAAGAAACTTAATAAGGAAGCTACCTGACATTTCCAGAATTCTCCACCCAAATGCAAAAGAAAAAAAAATCACATTTTTTTCAAGCCCACATGACACATATTGGAAGTTAGACTAATTGCCTGGACACAAGTCAAGCCTATGTAAATTCAAGCACACAGCGGTAACTCAGATGTTCCTCTCAGACCACCACGTCATAAGGCTGGAAATCAACAAAAGGTAGATTAAGAAAACAAAGGCAAACAGTTGGACGATGAATAACTCTCTACTGCAAAATGAGTGGGTATTGACCCGGATCAGAGTTCAGGAAATTTCTAGAAACCAATGAGAATGAGAACATGACATACCCAAACCCTTGGGATACAGAAAATACAGTTATCAGAGGAAGTTTGCTAGAGACAAAGGTACACATGAAAAAGGAGAAGAGATTTATGATTGATACTCTGACACAAAACCTCCAGCAATTAGAGTGAGTCAACAGTACAATCCTTTGAATAGCAAAAGAAAAGAAATAATAAAATGTAGGGCAGAAATAAAGGTGTGGAAAAGCAAGAAAATATTCAATTTAGCAACAAGCTGTTTCCTTGAAGGGATTAACAGAATCAATAGACTATTGGCAATCCTAACCCCAAAGAAAGAAAAGAACAAATATCAATAGTCAGGATGAGGGATGAAACAGGGGAAAGTACAATGAACACTATTGAAATTAAAAGGCCAATTACACAGTACTATGAAGGCCTGTACTCCAATGAATTTAACAACTTGGAAGACATGGACAAATACTTGGAAAAACAACCCCTCCTAGACGATCCCAGATGGACGTCAAGCAACTCAACAGACCCATAGCAACAGAGGAAATAGACAAGGTAATCTAGGAAATGCCAACTAAAAAAAAATCCCCTAGGCCAGATGGTTTCACAGGAGAACTCTACCAAGCATTTATTGAAGATCAAATACCAATCCTAAACAAACTTTATAAGAGCATAGAAAAAGATGGCAAATTCCCAAACTCTATGAAGTTACAAAAACTGATACCTAAAAGGAGCAAGGATGCCACAAGAATTGAGAACAGCAGTACAATATCTCTAATTAACATAGATGCAAAAATACCCATACCTGAATACTGGCCAATAGAATATAAACGTTCATAAAATGAGTAATTCACCATGACCAAGTGGGATTCATTCCAAGGATGCAGGGCTGTTCAACATCTGAAAGTCCATCAGCATTATTTGGCACATTGATAAAAGGGATAAAAATACACATTATAATATCAATAGGTGCAGAAATAGCATTTGACAACAGCCAATACCCATTCCTGTTTAAGATACTCAAGAAGATAGGAATGGAAGGAAAATTCCTCAATGTAATACAAGCTATATAGGAAAAGCCAACACCCAACGTGGTAGTCAATGGGGAAAAGTTGAAAACGATCCCACTGAGAAAGGGGACCGGACAAGGATGTCCCTTGTCCCCACTGCTATTCAACATTGTACTGGAGGGCCTAGCTAACAACCTAAGACAAAGGAAAGACATCAAAAGAATCATCTGGAAGAAGAAGAAGTGAAATTATTGTTATTCGTGGATGATATGATTTTATATATGGAAAACACCAAAAGCTATCTACATCAAACAAGTCCACAAAAAAAGAGATAAAAAAGCCATTCACAATAGCCAAGAACAACGTGAAATATTTAGGGATATACCTAACCAAAAAAAGATTTATGTAAGGTGAACTACAGATCACTATTACAAGTAACCAAAAATGACCTTTATAAATGAAAAGTTATCCCATCTTTATGGATCAGAAGACTTAATATAGTTAAGATAACAGTCCAGCCTAAGGTGCCATACAAGTTTAATGCTATCCTGATCCAAATACCAACATCCTTCTTCAAAGAATTGGAAAAATTGACTACCAACTTCATATGGAAAGGGAAGAAGTTGAGAATTAGTAGTGAACTCCTCAAGAAGAAGGACTAAGTGAGAGGGCTTGATTTATTGGACTTTGGCACCCACTATACAGCCACAGTGATCAAAAAGTGTGGTACTGGTATAATGACAGTTATTCAGACCAGTGGAAAAGAACTGAAAACCCAGAAATGAAATCATTAATACACAGATAACTGATCTTTGATAAGGATCCTAAAAATATCAAATGGGAAGTGGATGCCCTCTCCAACAAGTGGTGCTTGAAAAAATGGTTATCTACCTGCAGGAAAGTGAAGCAAGAGCCTTACCTCCCTCCATGCACAAGTACAAATGCAAGGTAGATCATAGACCTTGAAGTAAACCCCAAACCTTTAGGGTCATCAATGAGGGAATTGGGACAAACCTAAGAACTTTGTGTCAGGGAATACATAAGCTATTGTAAATAGTCAAGGACACAAACACAGGAAGCACAAATTGGCAATTGCGATATACTGATGATAAAACACCTGTGTACATCGACAGACTTTGGGAAGAGAGTAATAAGAAAGCCAACAGACTGGGAAAAGATCTTTAACAATGACACATCAGACTAAGGCTTTATTACTAAAATCTACAAAACTCTGCTAACCTACAATAATTAAGAAAACAAACAACCCATTGAAGAGATGGGCAAAAGACCTGAATAGAAGTGTCACACGGGTGGAAATCCAAATGGTCAATAAACATAGAGAAAATGTTCCTAATCATTAGCTATAAGGGAAATGTAAACTAAAACAACTATGCGATACCACCTAACACCTTCAAAGATAGCCCAATTCAAAAGGAGGGGGAAAGTGGTAGGGGTGAGGGGAGAAAGAAAGAAAAAAGAGGACATGGATAGTGGAGGAACAGGGCACTAACCCACATGGGCAGAGGGTATTTTTCATGTCTCCACAGGAGAGCAAGGGACCAAACCTCAACTGGGCAAACCTCAACTGGGCTTCCTAGTCTCAAGGGCAACATACCAGCAC
>NW_022111367.1:15850215-15851785 GCF_000313985.2 Echinops telfairi
CATTTTTTGTTATATATTAATTACCTTTATAAATAAATATATTATATTATCAAGAATTTGGTTTTATCTCTCTAGAGAACCCTGTCTAACACAAGGTCTATGTACATATGTTTAAATGTTAAGTATTAAGGTAGCACATGGGCATTGGGTCTCTACTCAGGTCCTCCCTCAATGCAAGAACACTTTGTCCTAACAACCTGGCATTCTGTGATGCTCACCTTCCCGACAAGATTGTAGAAGTCAAGATGGATGCATAAGCAAATGTGGTCAAGAAAGCTCATGGTACCCAGATATTGAAAGATATAGCTTCTGGAGTCTGAAAGGCATGATGTTAAACAAGTGGCCATCTAGCATGGAAGCAACAAAGCCCACTTAGAAGAAGCACACCAGCCTGTGTGATCATGAGGTGTCAACGAGATACGGTATCAGGCATCAGAAAACCCAAATCAAACAAATATATTGATACAAGTGATGGGGGTTAGAGTGGAAACCCAAAGCCCATCTGTAGATAATTGGACATTCCCTCACAGAAGGGTCACAAGGTAAAAATGAGACAGACAGGGTGCAGCACAGGACTGATGGAACACCCAACATTCCTCTAGTTCAGTGGTTCTCAACCTATCTAATGCCACAACCCTTTAATACAGTTCCACATGTGGTGACCACCCAAACATAAAATTATTTTCATTGCTACTTCATAACTGTAATTTTTCTACTGTTATAAATTGGGGACCCCTGTGAAAGTGTTTTTCAACCCCCAAAAAGGTCACAACCCAAAGGTTGAGAACTGCTGCTCTAGTTCTTTACTGCATCTCCCCCCACACCACTATCATGACCCCAGTTCTACCTTACAAATCTGACTAGACCAGAGCATGTATGCTGATGAGAGTTCTTGATACATGGAATGCAGGAAAAGCAATGTGAACAGTGATACCATGAGGGTAGGGGGAAGAAGGGGAAAAACAAGGAACTGACTACAATGACTGATGTATAATCTTTCCCGCCCGCGCCCTCCCCAGGGGGACAAACAACAGTAACTTGGGAAAAGGGAGACAGCAGGCAGTGTATGATATGAAAATAATAATAATTTATAATTTATCACGGGTCCATGCAGATTGGAGGGTTTGGAAGGGAAGGAAATAGGAGGAGCTGATACTATGGGCTCAACCACAAAGAACATATTTTGAAAATGATGATGGCAACATATATACAATTGTGCTTGATACAATTGATGTATGTACTGCTATAAGAGCTCAAAGAGTCCCCAATAAAATAATTTATTAAAATAAAAAGAATTTAAATTATGAACATCTTGATTGCAAAAGGCTGTGGGCAACAGTACCAAACCAAACTCACTACCATTGAGTCAATTTTGTCTCACAGTGACCCCCCTGTGAGTTTCCAAGACTGTAACTGTTACAGGAGTGGAACTTCGGTCTTTTCCTTCCAAAACTGCTGGTGGTTTAACAAACTGCTGACCACCTGGCCTCACAGAGAAGCCCATAGTCCATTTGGAGGCTCCTAGCACATATTAATATCTGGTGCTTTCCATCTGACTATAATCGAGGGA
>NW_022111367.1:15852354-15880570 GCF_000313985.2 Echinops telfairi
GAAAAAAAAAAAACTTGTCTCGGTTTAAAAAAAAAAAGCAAAGGGGAAATGCACAAAGATTAAGCCCCTCTGACAAGAGCCCAGGGAAGTGAATAGCCTTACAATCATACAGAGTGCGTAGGAAAGTGGATTGTTGCAGATGTAGTTAGGTGAAAATTTAACAATTTATCCTTGATCTCCCTTTTAACCCGTATGAAACTTATTCTAGTTTCAATATGTTCCACTTTCTTTTTGATTGAGGTTTTTCTGTTTTACTTTGACGTTATTGTTAGTTATTTTTGGTCATTTATTGATTTTTCTGTGATGGAATCCAGGAGAGGTAAATATGTAGCTGCCATAACTGGATTACTGGTTTCTTGGGGATATGGCAGGGCAAATTGTAGTGAAAATGGAGATAATAAACACAAGAAAGGAGAAAATATTCTAAAATTGATTGTGGTAATAATTGTACAATATTTTATATGGTTGATCTATTGAATTGTATGATATGTGGATTATATGCCAATAGAACTACTTTCAAAAGAAGTATACACACAACAGAACCCACCGGAATCAGCTCATTTTTCTTTTTTTCCCTCCCCTTCTCTTCCTCACCTCCCCCACGAACCCTTAATAATTTTTAAACTATTATTATATCTTATATTACACTGCACCTTTCCTTGTTTGTGTCAGAAAATTCATATAATTTTCCTTGTGTATTCAAAACTAAATTTTAGAATTTCAGGAAGTTTGTTATCATAAACTATGTTCTGCTTTCCCTTATATCATAGTGAATTCTCTCTGACCTGCTTTAGAATCAGTGGAAGATATTATGGTTAAGATAGACTTTTGATTAGCTGATTACTTGTTAAATTTTAAGGGCAACAGTTCAATAATATTAGTACAATTTTGTAACATGAAAGTAATTAGTAGACATAGATATTTCACACAAATATGAATCCAACACTAGAATTTTTCAAAATTTATATTAATTTTAAGTCACTGGTTAATATTTCCGGTTACCAGCACACATATAGAAAGCAGCCATTTAATAAAAGTTTTTAGAAAACACTAAGATAATGTTTGCAGAATGAGAGTTTAAGAAAAGCTGAGAACAACCTTTCCAAGAACCAAAACAGAGGCCTGTTCATGTAGGATGAAGAGTTGGGCAGACAGAGGGATTGAGAAAGCTTTGAAAATGCTATTTTTATTCCAACGTTGTCTGATTTGGTTATCGTAATTATTACTTCAATAATTTGACCATCATGTGCAGCAAATGTGGTTAGCCAGATTGGAAGCATAGCTTGCTGTAGGACAACTTATGCATACTTGTTTTATTTTACTGGACAGTAAGTACTAAACTGTCTCCATATTTTTACATGCAGATATAACTCATTCCTCTAATAATGTCCCATCTTGTGAATAAACCACCATTTATGTATAAGCTCATGAACTAGCAAATATTTTTCAACATTTGTTGTGAGGGAAAGTAAAAAAAATATTGATCTAAAATTATAGAAACTTCTATGAAATAAACATACCACAATGTGAAGGTCTTGTTTCTCAACATACCTTCCATCTAGGTCTGTACGTTGCTGAAGGCAGTGTCTCCATCGGTCTAACCCTTCCTTGAAGAATTCTCCAATCTCTTTGATTTGTACCACATCAAACAGCAGGTTTGACATCCTTAACGGACTCTAGCTGTTCCTTTTGCATGTGCCTTGAGTTTGGAAGGAAAAAGAAGTTAGAAGAAGCAAAATCAGGAATATAAGGTGGATACAGTCAGTTTTCCCCATGGACTTCTCATAGAGAAGTCTTGGCTACACTAAAGGAAGGAGCAGGTGTATTGTGATGGGGGGGGGGAATTAAAATAATGGATGCAACTTTCCATTATTTTTCTGGATTTTCATTTTCTGCTTCATAAGAAGCACCTTTTAGAAACTCAATCAAGATTATCTTCTGGAGTCCAAAGAAAACAACAACAAGACAGTCTCCCAAATCTTCAGGGCTGACCTCTCTGCTTTAATTTTAACTGGTCCAGCAGATGCCTTCGGAAGCCAACTCCATGGCTGGCCTTTTACAGGAAAGTACCCTAACTAAAGCAAGTGCCTTCAAAGGATAACTTGTCCCCAGCCACCCAGAGGTCACATAGATATTCTTAAACATACTTTTTTGGAAAAGGCCTTGCACTATGAAGTGGAACCCTAGTAACAATACTTTTGGAGTTAGCCTCTTATTACAATGCTAGTAACATTTTCATACGTGCCGGTGGGCACACGTGTGCTTTTTCTTAATTGTGTACACCTAGGTAAAATGGCTTGATGATGCAGAATATGAAGGTTCAATTGTCCAGGTTATTGGTAGGTGCCGTTGAGTCAGATCTGATCATAGCGACCCTCTAAGACAGAGTAGAGCTGACCCTGTGGATTTCAGAGACTGTGACTCTTTATGGGGGTAGAGAGCCTCATCTTTATCCCACACAGAGACTGGTGGTTTCAAGTTTCTGACCTTCCTCTAGCAATCTCTTTGCCAATCTAGGGCATGGAAAATAGTATTTTCTAATTGTAACCATTAACAACCTTATATTTAACAATGAAGTAGAGCATTTCCTATTTGTTTTCCATCTATAACATTACTTTTTGTCTAGTGTGTCATATCTTCCATGTTACTTATGCTTTCTCTTACAGAAAGCTGTATGTATACCTGAGTATTTTTATTCAAAAGGATACTCACAAGATTAAACTCTACCCTTAAAAATCTATTTCTTTGAATTGATTGCAACTGATAACAGTGCTACAAGCCACAGTTGGACTGATCCATAGGGTTTGCTAGGATGTAATCTTTGAGGAAGCAGACAGCCGCATCTTTCTCCCAGATGGCAGCTGGCAGGTTGAACTGATAACCCTTTGGTTAGTAGCCAACTGGTTAACCACTGAGCCAAGAGCTTAATAAACAATTCTGCTTGTAGTTATTCATTTTTGCTTTGGATTGAAGAGATAAAACTTTCCAACCATTAGTTATTGAGTACTTAGATTACATTATTTGAAACTTATTTAAGAGTAATAAGTATATTAACACTTTCACAAAGTATTAACAGATATTTCAAAATTAAATGCAGTTTAATATTAATATAAATTAAATATAATTCTAAAGAACCCTTATAAACTCCATGATTATATTAGATTTCTAATAAAAATTGGCTCTAAAATTTTCCATAAGGCAATTAGCTCTGTGTCTCTGTGAGGTTAGAACAAAAATGTTCTTTATTCATTAACATCTTTGTATTTTTATATTTTCCATTTTTAAAATGAAATTATGTGTATTGTTTTATTTACCTGATCAATTTTCACTTATTTTATTCTACTTTGGAATGATCTCTTCCATGAGCTCCATTTTATGATTTTCCAACCCACATTGTATGCTGCTCAAATAGTTTTAATTCAGTGTACCAATAGACAAATAGTTCAGATCATTGATTGGCAAGTATTACAAAATAAGATGTGGGAGATATTCGCCTTGCAATTTAGAGTCATGACACATTCTTACATTCAGGTACATATTGAGAACTGGGTGAAGGTTTATACAGCTGTTTGTTAGTTTCACATTCAATATGATTCATATCCATTCTGTTTCATCTCATGTAATGCAGGTTCTTCAAAATGCCATCACCCCTCTCCCCTCCTCTCTGTTTCTCTATTCCTCCTTCTTTCCTGATACTCCTGACCTTCTCTTTGGGTAAATGCTGCACATTTGACCACCAGTGATCAATTATTCTAAACTTCGCCTACCTCACTGGTGTTCTTGATTCCCTTATAAGCTTGTCTATTGTTTACTTGGAAATTAAGAAACAGGGTAAGTTCAGTTCTAAAACCAAAGGGTGATGGTGGCTTCTCACCAGTCTTTATCTTACCGACAAACTTGGCATCCTTCATAATTTTGAATTTTATTCTGCATATTTTACCTATTGTAGCTATGATCCTTTTAGAGCAGTTGGGAATTGTAACTGGGCACTATTTAGCTCTTCTGGTCTCAAAGAGACTGATGCTACTTTAGTTAACTGGACTCAATGTTTCCATGTGTGTTCAATGTATACGCCCCTTACTTAGACTTCTCAAGGAGAGACCAACAGTTTGTACTTTAGATGGCTGATCTTTTAAGTCCTTGGTCACTATTCACCAAAGTAGGGTATAGATTTATAGACTGTGCTGTACCAAATTGATCATGGTGCCCTCCAAAACAATGGTCCTGAGCTTCTAATCTCAATGACACTTTAACACAAGGTGTCAATCTGTATCAAAGCTATTTCATAACTCTGTTCCACCACATTCAAGGATGTAGCGAAAATAAAGACCCATTTACAAATATATATATACATACACACAAAAAAATAAGGCTTTCTGCTCCTGAAAAGATTAAAAACCTTAGGTACCATATACAGTGTCACGATGAGTTGGAATCAACTTACTGGCAGTTGTTGTCATCATTGTTAGGTGCCATTCTCGCAGTTCCCACCCAAAGCGACCCTCTGCACAACAGAAGGAAACACTGCACACGCTTGTGCCAGCCTCTCGATTGTTCCTGTGCCTGAACACATTGTTGCAGCCACCGAGTCAATTCATTACCTTGAGGGCCTCCTCTCCTTCGCTGTTCCTCTACTTTACCAAACACGATGTCCTTCTTCAGGGACTTGTTTCTCTTGACAACATGTTCAAAGTATGTAAGACAGTCTTGCCACCATCCTTTCTTCTAAGGAGCATACTGGCCATACTTCTTCCAAGACAGATTGGTTTGTCCTTTGAGCAGTCCATGGTGCTTCTGATATTCTTCTCTAGCACCAAAATTCAAATTCTTCTTCATCCAATGTTCAACTTGAAGCAATTGAAAATACTATGGCTCGGGTCAGGCACATCTTAATCCTTTAACCCACATGGCAGTGAACAGTCCATAGTTTGAACAAAGAGGTAAATCATAAAGAACAATGTGTTAAACAAACAAACAAACAATGCGTTTGGTTTCATTTTCAATCTAAGAAGATTAAAAAAGAAACCATTTCTAGGTGTTTATGAGGTAAGATTTTTAATAGAGAATGATAGAAATATGGTAGGAATGCACCCTATCAGAACTGGAGAATTTTTGAGATCCAGGAATCAACGCTATCCTATGAAGTTTCTGTCTCATAGTTGTCACTCTACTAGGAAGAATATAGGAAAGTAAACATGGTCTTGGGGCAACATTTTACATTTAAAAAATTAAAAACAAACTTTAAAGAGTACAAATCATAATTACAACTTTAATTAGAAGTGAGGTTTCATTTTCCCTTAGCATCTACCAGTTACTGAGAGTTCAGAGAAATATTCTAACCCAAATTTAATTAATGAGCAAGAAAGATATAGTCACTAAACAGGAGGCTTAATGATAAAGTCAGAACACATTTATCAGAGTTAAATAGGCATTATCTATTTCTCTATTGTTTTTTTCCCCCCTTTGGCTATCCATCAATTTTTAAAAAATACTTAACTCTCTTTTTTTAATGACATGTAATCGTGTTAACATACTGAAGAGCATTTCTCTATTTCCTCTTTTAAAGAGTTTTTGCTGTGACATAACAATAGCTGATTCTCTGATATATCCCCTCAGTAATTTAGTTCCAGCTCCATTTCTGTGAATCACAGCCAAGTAATTAATCTTTTACCTAGGAGACAGCCATGGTGATGTTAATAAAACACAGGAACAATAATACATTTATATAAGAGAAAGGACAGGAAAGATCAGTTTTAGGGTATTATTAAAAGAGGATGTTTTGTCAGGTAAGAAGAGAAATAGAAGTCTGCTATAAGTCTGTGGAACATCTCATTACTGGCTAATAGTAGTGGACAGCAGGCTCAAGGGGAGCAGCGTCCGATTTAGAAGAAATATGCTCTCTTTTCTTAACGTAGCAACAATGAGATTGGAAGTGAATTTCTAGTTTGAACGCTCCATATACTGTCTTTTTAATCTAATTCACTTTTTCAAGGAGTTAGGGGCAAATTCCATGGACAGAAGAGTGTCCCTTTTTTCATAAGGCATACCTTCTTCTAATTAAATACACAAAGTGATGAAAAAGTGATATTGGCCTCTCATGGTGATCATTATGACTGGTTCAACGGGGATCCAAGTTCAACAGCCTCCGGTGGGTCAGCAGTCTGAAGAGGTCAGACTATGGAAAAGGGCTGTATTTGAATTTCCTGAAATGATACAAAGGAAAGATGTTTTGGCATAGCTCTTTTGCAACCCATAAGATTAAAAAGAGCTCTAATTATTTTTGAAAGTCCAATTTAAACATATGTAAACCATTATGAGAGCTCCAAACAAAGGATTTACATGCAAAGACTTGAGTGAAAACATAGCACTTATAAAAAATATCATGAAACATGAATTCTATTATCACATGTAAGCATCACCTATACAATTCTGAAACTGGTAGATATACAGCTATCAAGATATTTGCCAAAAAGCTTTTTTCATTCATATAAGATGAGACCTCTTCAAAAATTGCCTTATCTGTTAATACTTTCCCTTCTCAGATATATTTTACATAAGAAGCACAAATATATTTCCTCCTTGTCTTTTTTTAAACTAGAAAAATAAATATTTCATTTTATTTCATTATTATTTTTATTATCATTTTATTAGGGGCTTATACAACTCTTATCACAATCCATACATACATCAATTGTGTAAAGCACATTTGTACATTCATTGCCCTCATCATTCTCAAAACATTAGCTCTCTACTTAAGCACCTGGCATCAGCTCCTCATTTTTCCCCTCTCTCCCCATGCCCCCCTCTCATGAATCCTAGATAATCTATAAATTATTATTTTGTCATACCTTGCATTGTCCAACATCTCCCTTCACCCATTTTTCTGTTGTTCATCCCTCAGGGAGGAAGTTATATGTATATCCTTGTAATTGGTTCCCCATTTCCACCCTACCCTCCCTCTACTCTCCCAGTATTGCCACTCACACCACTGGTCCTGAAGGGATCATCCACCCTGGATTCCCTGTGTTTCCATTTCCTATCTATACCAGTGTACATCCTCTGGTCTAGCCAGATTTGTACGGTAGAACTGGCATCATGATAGTGGGGGGGAGGAAGCATTTAGGAACTAGAGGAAAGTTGTATGTTTCATCGTTGCTACATCACACCCTGACTGGCTTGTCTCCTCCCCACATCCCTTCTGTAAGGGGATGTCCAGTTGCCTACAGATGGGTTCTGGGTCTCCACTCCACACTCCTCCTCATTCACAATGATATGATCTTTTGTTCTGATGATGCCTGATACCCGATCCCTGATGTCTGATACTTGGCACCTCGCGATCACACAGGATGATGTGCTTTCTAGTGTTTTCTGCAATATAGTTCATATATATATACATATATATATATATATTAGTTATTTTGTTAAGTGTTTGGTTTTAAATAGAACTTGTGGCTTAATGAACTTAGAGTTCTTTAAGAACTATGTTGCAGAAACCACACACATATATATGGATAAAAGAACAACATTGCAGAAACCACAAGTTCTATTTAAAACCAAACACTTAACAGAATAACTAATTAGAAAAGACTTATGAGCCCTGCTATCTTCAAACACAAATTATTTGTCAATGACAATCTTTTTAGCTTTTTATACACATATACATATACATGCCAATTTTGTGAATGAACTTCAAATCAATATATTTTAATTAAATATATAAGTGCTTATGATTAGCTTTCTTCATTCTATGCCAGAGATGAATAACTATTAATCACAGAGATGTGATAGCTGCATTGCTGCAATAGGAAGTGTTAGGGAAACAAAGTGACAGGAGAAACGTAGAAGGATCATATGACACAGGACACGATTTCTATAGGATGCTGAAATCTTTATTTTGGCCTAAATGTTGCAACACTAATCTTGACTGTAGTACAAACTACTGTTCAATGCAAAAAAAATGTGTCTCATTGATTGAAATTTGGCTGCAAATACTGAAGGTAGGCAGACACTATTCTTTCAGAGATACGTACAATTTTCCAAATGGCTTGTCCATTTTCTAGTTAATTGTCCATATACAAAGTTCACCATTTCTCCAAGCTACAATTCTTAGTCAGTCTCTGTCAATTAGACCCAGATGGCGAAATTAAAGGGCCTTCACTTCATAGCACAACAGTAATTTTAGTTCATCAAAGATCCTTACCTCATGCTGGTTTTTCACAATTAATATTTAAGTTCCTGTGGGGCAAGTGCTTCCTGAACAATGACAGGTACTCAGCAGCTAGAAGATCCATCTTCTTGTCAAAGCTGATGGAGAAAAGAAAAGGAGTCCGAAGACATGATAATTACATAGTGTCTAAAAAGGTGGAAGGTGAGACACTACAGATGGCAGGGAAGATGAAAGAAGCTCTCACTGTCAAAAAACCCTGAGAACAACAGCGAACTCCAAGGCCTAACCGTATTGCAGAGTTCCTGGGTCAAAGAAAAGCTGATGCAAAAAGGATTGTACGGTTGATTTTTAAACGAAATAAATAGCAAATGCAGGTGGTATTTGGAAAATAATAGCCATTCAACCATCAGAAAATAAAATATCAGAAAATGTAAAAAAATTCAAGCTCCGTATGTATATATTTAAAACAGATTTATAAACATACGTAACAGTTATGCTTTTAATAACCAGTGGATTTTATTGACATTTCATTTAGCAAGTTTGAATTTAATACTATTATTTTGGGGAATAAAACATTCCAATTTTGTTGAAAACATGTATCTTTCTATTTTTAGTATGCTCATATGAAAAATACATCCATGATAATTAAGAATATTTTCTTTCATTGTAGACGAGAGAGCAGTCAGCAAAATGTTTTATGTCAACTCATTCCTGCAACAACAAATGGGTACCATTTCAGTTTCAAAGGAGGAAAAACTCTTTAAATAAATGCAGTAAGTGATTTAAAATATTACAACTAGTAAGACACAAACCCAAAACTTATTGGCATCAAGTCAATGCCAACTTGTTGTGGTCCAATACAACAGGACAGAACTTGAAACTGTGAGTTTCCAAATTCCTTGTGGGAGTAGAAAGCCCCATCTTTCTCCCAACAGTAAGACACGATGGTAGGGGATTTCAAGCACACCTTCATGTACCACAATCAATATTCTTTCACACAAACCTAAATTGCCTCTTAAATACTTTTGGAAAGACATTGATCTCTATTTTTATATACAGTATGAAAGATACTTAGAAGAAGGGATAGCAATCATTTACAAAGCCAAAAAAATCATAAATCATACCTTCATTTACTTTAAGTCCTAGAAATTATATATCAACATAGCTTACAGAAAGATAGATGAGTTTTGTTCAGTAGTTACATAAATAATAGGGACAGCACTATAGCAATCTCCTAAATTGAATGAATTATTTGCTAATAACATAATAGTGGACATCTGACATTTTAACAGAAATATTTAGAAAAAATCCAGCATTGAAAAAAGCATATTGAAAAATAATCTTAACTTAGATTAATGAAAAAATAAAACACATGGATAAAAGATAAAGAGAAAAACAAGATATTCTATTCCTATTGTACATGACTGATTTATAGGAAAGAAATATTTAGTTTATTATGCTGATTTTCAAAATATGTTTTTTTGGTGATCTATTCTTTATATTACAATATTTTCTTCCTGAATGTATCATTCTGAAAGTAATAGCAGTGGTAATAATGAAGATAAAGATAGCGGTAACACACTGAAGCAGAGACTGATGGACAAGCATTGTGCATAAAACTTCATGAAACATAAAGAGATAAAATTACTTTACTTCTTTTACTGAGCAGGCAAAAGGATCCAGTGAGGTTTAATCATTGCACATAGGCACCATTCCAAATTAGCAGCACAATTGAAATGAAATTCATGTGTCAGACTTTAAAAATCATTTTCCTGTGAATATATGTGTATCCATAAGATATAAATAATCAATTATAGTAAAAGCCAATAAAAAAAGATAACTTCATCTAAATGTTATAATGATCTATACTGAAATAAGAGACATTAGATTTAGCTAGGCATAGTTAAAATTATTAAAGTCCATAGATACATTTTGGTTAAATATTTTTGTATGTAATCAAGACTGTCTGACATAATTAAAAGAAAAATATAATAAATATTTTAAAGTATGTGCTCAATGCAATACATCTGATACAAAATATTATCCAAGAACATTTAGTGACATTGGTTTATACCATCTCTAAACTTCTAAGGACTCTTCTATCAGTATATATATTAGTTCTTCAAGACAGATTACATTTTTAAAAGTGCATTTATCTATCCTGTATTTAAGGTCCTAATATTGTTGTACCTAATTTCATATTTCAGCACTAATGTCTTTGTCTTCTTCTTTATCTTTGCTTCATTTAATTTCATGTATGATGCCTTTCCCAGCAAGGGTACAAATCTTGGGACTTTAGAAGAAATAAGCATTATTGTTTATTGCCTAAAAAAAAATTAAACATTTTTAGAGCTTGCCATAATGCTCATTTTATAATAGATTTCCTAATTAATGTTAATGTAGAACTCACACACAATCATACACAATTCATACAAAATACTCTGCCACCAGATAGAGTTATAGTGACTTCATAGGCCAGGGTAGAATTGCCCTATGGGTTTTTGAGACTGTAAATTGTTATGTAGGCAGAAATCTTCAATTTGTATCTTTTGTGGAGTATCGACTAGTGGATTCAAGCTGCTGGACTTGTAGTTAGCAGCCCAATGAATAACCTAATATGTTATCAGGGCTCTTTCTTTTCTATATAATAGATGCCTAAAAAGTAGATATTAAAGATTATTGTGTCATTCTTAATTAGATTATTTTTCTACAATTTTTAGAATATGCTGTTGAAAATGTAGTAGTAGATAAAGTATGAACTTTCTTAAATAAATTTTTGGAAAGCGCACAAAATGTTACATAGGGAAAAAATTGTTTTCCAAATATATTCCTATCACAAACTGAGAACAAAAAAAGAAGAGGGGGATTCTGTAAATATATAATAACACTGCTTTTAGGAAATTTCTGGTTCTTTTTCTCTCCTTCCTCAAAAGCAAAGTTAAATTGTTATGATCCACAAAATGCAACTGGGATTTGATCTGCACAATGCTATTACATTTTGATAATGTTTGTTCTTCCACGTTTTTAAACTTACACATTGAGTTGACCTCCTCTCCAAAAGCTTATGAAACAGAATGTGATTTCTAACAATGGTGGAGCACCAACCATATGATGAGGTAGACGTAAATAACAATTTCTTCAATATTTGAAAAGCAGGAGGGATGAAAAAGAAGCGGTGTTAGTCCGGGTAGACTAGAGAAACAAATCCAGGGACACACATGTGTGTATAAGAAAAAGCTTCATATACAAGAGCAATTGAATATTGTGAAAACATCCCAGCTGGTCCATATCAAGTTCATAGGTCCAATATTAGTCCATATAGATACACATCTATAAAGTCCACTTCAGACTCATAAAACACATGCAATGGTGCCAAGTGCAGGAAGATCACAGGCCAGTGGGTCAAAAGTCTTGTGGAGCCAGTGGCATTGTAAGCATCTCAGCTCTAGTAGGGGTCTCCACGTGGCTGCTTCAGCTCAGGGCACTAGTGTAATTCCATGTGTCTTGTAAGTAGAGAGTCTCCCAGGGAGTGAGCAGAGAGAGAGAGAACGGCGAGTGGAGGTTCCCAGAATCCTCAGGAGAACGGCATGCCCACACAAAGGCCTCATTGGTTATCACCTGATTAATAGGCGAGGCTCCACCCCTTCATTCTTAATCCTCAAATTGACAGCAGATTATATAACTATCACCAAAGCATTTATACAACTTTTCTATTTTTTCCCATCAAATTATCTTCTCTAGTGATATATCATCAATATGACATACACATAAATTTTTCCTGAAGAGCATCCAACAACTGTTATAGCAGAACATTGACAGAGAGCTGCCACATGTTCAGGCCAAATTTGAAAGAGGACATGGAACAAAGGATATAATTGCTAATGTGAGACGGATCTTGGCTGAGAACAGAGAGTACCAGAAAGATGTTTGCTTGTATTACATTGACTATGCCAATGCATTTGTCTATGTCTATGTCAATCATAAAAAAATATAGATAACCTTGAAGAGAATGGGAATTCCAGAACACTTCATAGTGCTCATGCAGAATTTGTTCATAGACCAAGAGCCAGTTGTGTGAGAAGAACAAGAGAATACTGCAAGTTTTAAAATCAGGAAAGGTTTGTGTCGGGGTTGTATCCTTTCACCATTCTCATTTTCACTTCTTTATACTGTAAAAATGATCAGAGAAACTGGATTATATGATGAAGAAGGTCGCATTAGGATTGGAAGAAGGCTTATTAATAACCTATCATATGCAGATGACACAATCTTGCTTTCTGAAAGTGAGCAGACTTGAAGTACTTCCCGATGAAGATAAAAGATTATAGCATTTAGTATGCATTTCAACTCAATCGTTCACCTGCAAGTGGATGGTGGTGTTTAGCTACCAATCTTGTGAATTACAGCCCAGTGTGTAACCAGTTCACCTTCAGGGCTCCTCGACCAATATATGGCATCATGATGAATGTGAAAAGTTTGCAATTATCAAGGCGTTCATCTATCTTACATCCACAATCAATGTAATCAAGAGATCAAAGACATGTCCCATTGGGCAAATCTGCTTTCCCTAGGCCGTTTGAGTGTTGAAAAGCACTCAGGTTATTTGGAAGACTAAGGTGTACCTGACACAAGTCATGCTATTTTCCATCACCTCATTTGCTTGTGACAGCTGGACATTGAGTAAGGACCAAAGAAGGATCACTGTGTTTGAATTGTAACACTGGTGAAGAATATTAAAATGTAGCACTGACTGCCAAAAGGACAGACGTCTATGTTGGAGGAAGTACAGATAAAGTGCCCCATCGAGGCAAGGATGGGAAGATTCATCATACATACTTTAGGCATATTGACAGGAGAGACAAATCCCTGGAGAAGGATGATGTGTTTGGCAAAGGAGAGGGTCAGGGAAGAGGAAGAAAGCCCTCAATGGGAAGGATTGGCACAGTGGCTACAGCAATGCAACGATTGTGAGGCTGGGTCAGGACCAGGCAGTGTTTGCTTCGGTTGTGCACAGGGTGGCGAGGGGTGGAACAGCAACATCAGTCATTAGGAATCGTGGTCATAAGTCTGAGTTTTTGAGTGTGTACCATTATAATAGAAATAACAGAAGCAGGTGGCTTTGACCAACACGAATGTATCCTCTCACAATTTAGGAAGTTAGAAGTTCAAATTCATGGCAGCAACTCTATCTCCGTTGGTTCACTGTTTACATGGCAGGACCTTGTCTCCTCCCAACAGCTCAATATCAGGCCTTCCTGGAACATCTCCAAGTGCCTCTCATCAGTTTCTCCCAGGCTCTAGGATCGGCTCAGTACAGAGATTCTACACCCAAGGGACATACCCCACTCTTTCTTTTCATTTCTTGGTTGTAATTAATCCCTCTGGTCTTGGTTCACATCCTTTTGGCTCTCAGAAGTATACAATGGATTGGCTCCCACTCCAGGGAAACTAAAGACTTTGATAAGATTATGAATGTTGTATCCCAAGCTTACTTCTTTTATTGGTTTAAGCAAAAATGGCCCAGGGAGGCTATATCTGACCTTCTCTGGCTTCCCTAATTTTAGGTTGCAGAAATCAAACATGCCTCTACTCTCTGTATTTAAGTATTCTGATACCAAACAGTTCTGCTTTTCTTCTGAGTTTGATAAACCATTGAAGTGGATACACAGAACTCACAGACAAGATTCACAACTAAGAGGATTTACGTGTTATGGTTCCCATGGTCAGCAGTTCAAAACCATCCACAGTTCTGGAGGAGAAAGACTGGGCTTTCGACACCTGTAAATACTTACAGTCTTGGAAATCCACAGGGGTTTGCTATGAGTCAGCTTGACTCCATGGCAGTGAGATTAGGGTAGTTAGCCAGCTATCACAAATCAGGTTCAGTCACCAGTAAGGACACAGTAATCAGTCCATAACAACACCTCTCCTCAGCCAACAACCAAGCCCTCATCTCTCAGACACTTGGTCCCTTGACCTATGTCTCTTGGCCCAAGAAGCCAGCTCATTGTGCTGCTTCACAGTCTCAGAGCTTTAGCCCTCCTGAACGAATCTGATCGTCTCCTTGCCTCGCTGGTCTCCCTGACTTCTCTGCTCTGTGGATGGGCTCCACGCTGCAGCTTCTGCAATCTCTGGCCTTGGCCTCTGTCACTTCAGACAGAGATCTCAGAAGTGCTCCAAGTGTGGCTTTTTTTCTGATGATCCTGGTATTTATCTGTGTTTCCCAGATGGCTCTTATACACAGGTGGATTGCTCTGATGGAGGTTTTGATTTTGTCTTTCATATTCCCAGGAAACAAAGGGTAGTAACTTCATTCATACCTTTTACCAAAACAGAGACTTAATCTCATCTGAAGCATGTTCATTAACATAGCAGAGAACTCTCTCCAAAATGGGATTAGAGCCACCTGCAGTCATAAAGGCCAGAATTTATAATGCCTCATGTAAAGGATTAAGGCTGGAAGGGCCATATAAATAACAGACTTGATCTCAGTTTATTACATCAGATCATATCGTGGTAAATCTTTTCACAACTGCCACATTGCATCATTAAATAACCGCTAAATCGCTGAGAAGCATGATCCAGGAAAGTTGATACATAGTTGGGTAGACACAATTCATTTCATGATACTATAGCCTAAACATTCATATAAATGTACTGTGAAACTTTATGTTTCAGTACAAATAGCAAGTAAATGCATCAGAATGTTGTTGACACTGATGAACACCATGAAAATGTCAAAATGTTGCTAATCATCAACCTTAGTTCTTCAATTTCTAAAGCTTTTTTTAAACAGCTCCACATCTTTATGCTTTGAAATATATTATTTCTGTAAATGCTGGTCATTTCACCCTTTCGGCTGAAGAGCAGTCAATTGAGCTATTAGGTGCATGACACACTCCTTAAAAAGCACTTTGATGATCTGCTTAGCTTTTTATTTCCCATTGAAAGCATTCTAAAAATCCTGACAAAGTTGGGAGTGATTAGATTTGGACTATGGTGCTAGTTTTTATTTCAGTTGGATCAGTGACTCATCCATTGGACACCATTTTAAGATTGATGGGTACTCAGAAGTTTGATTCAGTAATTCAAAGTTCATAGTTCAAAGGTAATCGATCAATCACTATGAAACAATATGAAGTAAATGGTTTCTGTCTGTTCTATTAGAGCAATTTAAGATTAACTGACAAGAAAATGGTGAAACATATATAATGATTTTAACATCCTGAATTTTGGTAAAGTATAAATACAATGTCTACATATGTAATTTAATATAGGTTAGCACACACGTGCATATACACACAGTTGATAACTGTAAATTTGCTTGATTGAATTTTTAGGAAGAGAAAGCGTTAGGGTCATATAAGAATGTATGGAAACCAGGCCAGTATATCGCATTGAGGCATTTCTCGGTGTTATGTACTTGACAATTATCACCATTAACTACAGGTAAAGTACACTCCAACATTATTAGAATGGACTGAGGGAATTATGAGATGTAGGCACCCTTTCTCCATTTGCACCAACTGTGCCCGACTATTAAGGATAAGTATGTATTTAAAGATGATTCTTAAGACATTTGGAGGAGTGTGCCTAATTCTAAGACTCTGAGGAGTGTGCCTAATTCTACTAGGAGTGATCACTATGTAAAAATAAGAGTACTTATCTGTTTCCTTAAATCTGGAAATATAGTAATGTTTTATCAGTATATAGTAACTTTATTTCCTATTGGTCAAGTCTACTACAATCTAGCATATTTTATCCACTACTGCATGGATAAAATATAAATCAGAGCCCAATACACATCATGAAGCAGAATATATACATATTTTATTCATATCTCTCTGTGTCTAACTTTCCATAAGAGCAATAGAAAGTAATATCAAGACAAGGAATTAATTATTGGAAAAGTTTAATTAAACCACCAAATCACTGGCAAATCCAACAAAAGAAAAGGAGTAGATGCAAATAATAAATAAGGAATGAAATAGGCAATGTCATAGCAGAATCAATAGAAATAAAAAACTAATGACAGTATACTATAAAGAACTGCACTCCAACAAATATGAAACCAAGGACATTGGGCAAATTTCTAGAAACACTACCAACCTAAACTGACATGACTGAGCAGCACATCTGAATAGACCAAGAACAAAAAAGAAATTAATCGAGTTATTATAAAGCTCCCCAAAAGAACAACACAAAAACATTAGCCCAAGATGACGCCAGTGGTAAATTTGAGCAAATATTCAAAGAGCTGCCATCAATTGTATGCAAAAGATTTCAGGATACAGAAAAGGACACAAAAGTCCCAATTTCAATTTATGTAGCCATAATAATGACAACAACAATATATATATACACACATCTGTGTGTGTTTTAACAAGGGTGAACACATACACATATACATTGATAAAAATAAAAATGAGATCATGTATATAAAATGTACATTATTTTAAGGAAGACTGCTCAATAACATTTTTAAGCCTTAGTAAAATCATATTTTGAGGGAACTAGCAATTTAGCAAGAATACAGTAGAAAAGTCAAACAGAAACAAATGCCATGAAGTCCAATGAAGTTAACATTCCTTGTTAAAATTGTGTCAGAAATAACTTGACAATATTAAAAATATTAAAAGGCCACATTCCCTTTTATCAATTTATATTTATAGCAAGTAACCATTTTGAGGAAATATAATAAAGAATACATTGTTTGCAGTGATATTTATGAGATTATCTTTTATGTTGTCAAGACGTAGAAGCAGTTGAAATAGCTAATTATTGCAACAATGTGCGATAAAATAGCATATCCACTATTGAAATAATAAACAGTAAAATCGTAAGTGATATCACAATCACTTTTTCAAAATACGTTTAAATTACCCTCAAGAAAATTTGTAAATACTATTAGATATAAGAGTCAAAGGTAAAAAGAAGGGGGAAAATATGCTAATATACTGAGTGAATAAAATGTGGTCATTTTTAGAGAAAAATCACTAAATGATATTTTTTCTGTTTCTTTCTGCTTCTGCCTTTATGTTTTGATTTGCTTATTTTTTTCTCTTATTACACCTATTTCTACATCACATACAACTCAAACTCATTGCCGCTGAATGGATGCTGACTCAAAGACAGGGCAGAACTGCCCCTGTGGCGTTCCCAGACTGTAACTCTTTACAAGAGGAGATAATCTCGTCTTTCTCCCACAGACTGGCTGGTGATTTTGAACTACTGACCTGTGGGTTACCAGATCAACACCACGGATTTTCTATAAATTATGGACTTTTTTATTGGCATCATTAATTAGCATTTTATTTTGGGGTGGAAAGGGACTGTGCTTCCTTGGCAAATTGGATTCCACCTTTGGGGGAGTGGTTTCTGCTTGAATGCATTTGATAGAATAATATAGAAACCAGAGATTGCTCAAATAGTCATATTGATGGGGAAAAACGTTTCAAGAGTCTTCATTAATTCCCTAAGTTCTTCAGAAAAGGAAAAGTATATAGTTCTCTGAGGTGGGGTGAGAGGAAGCAAGGGGTGGGTTAGGATTCTGTAAAGTCAGGGAGGACCACGCCAAATCAGACAGGCTGCTTAGCAAGTTGGTTCAAGACTTTGGCTTTTCTGAGAAACCAGAGGACACCTGGATAAGATCTAAATTTAGGACTTAAATGAACAGATTTTTACTTTAAAAGTTTATACTGTGTGAAAAAGATTCTTAAAAGGACGAAGAGTGGTTAGAACATTAGCATAACTATTTAGGCAACAAATCAAGTTTAGTAAGTTTAGACCAGTGCTTTAAAAGGTGGCAAACTCTGGGTTTACAAGTTAGAGAGTTCAAAGTTTAGTGCTTTAAGAATAAAAGTGATATTATGTTAATAACTTTGTGGAAATGGAAATGGCATGGTGGCAACATCTGACCTCCTCTGGCTCCCAGGAATTTCATATCCAGCAAAATGGCAATCATAATTAACCCTGCTAATAATCATTCACAGCTGAATCCTAATCCAATCTGTACCTTCCCTAACCGTCTTACTCAGGGAAAAATACATTCTTTTAGTAGGAGTGATAAAGGTAGAAGAGTCACATTGGATCATTCACCACAATGCAACCTGTTATGTAAAATTAAATAGCACAATTCATTTAAAATAATTGTCACAGAATTTTACATATATTGAATTCTGGCTTACTGTTAGTTATTTTTTATTAGTTGTGTTGTGAAAATGGGAAGCAGAGAATTATAGAGCTATAAACAACTTTTGGAATGGAAAGTAAAATGGATAATGGATAAACTCTAGGTAGCTGTTGGAGGAGAAATATTTATGACTAATATAACTGGAATTATCATTATACCTTCTCTTGAAAAAATTGAACATAAGATGAGAAACAATTTGCAGGAAAATACAATGTGGTTGATTTTTTTAATATTCTGAACTTAAATTTCATGTATGATAGCCATGTGGGTAGGATGAGGAATTGGTTTTATACGTGAGTACAATGTTAGAACACAGCGCACAGAACACTGCCGAAACATAAAATATGTATCTGGAAACTATCAAACAGTGATTGAAGTCTTGAGAGGAGAAAATCACCCAGGGTTAGACTGAATGAGGAAAAAGATAAGAAGCCTGAAGCCTGGACCTAAGTAGAAAGACCCCTGATATGTCTTGACATGCTGATATGAATGTGAATCTACAAAGCATTGCCATTCTTATGAAGCTGGTTGAAACAATTTAGATTAAGTCATAAAAAGAACAGTTGTGTAGTGAAACTGGAGATACTTAGTTATTTATAATTTGAAGAAATGTTTGAAGGAAAGAAGATAGATAGTATGGGTGAAAGAAGAGGACATTGAACAGTGGGGTTAGGGTCCATCAGAACAGAGCCGAAATCATTGGAGCTAGATACACTTCTGAAATCAGAAATGCTGACGTTAGAGGAGCAATTCAAAGCATATGCCATTTAATGTAACACCCCAGCAGGTTTACCTGTGAGGCATTGTGCCCCCTCAGCCAGTCTTTCAGTGACATGCTTCCCACTGTAAATAAAACAATTGTGTCCCATTTGTGTCCCAGTGATGTATCTCTAAAATTTCTAATCACAGTACTCCACACTTGGACCAAGGATCATCCCGACTGTTGGCCTGTCTTCTGGTTGTCTATCCAAAATCAGGGTGCCAGGGGGAAGACACTTCTGAGATGTGCTAGGTCAGAAGAATCTGGTAAGTGATGAGCCCACTAGTCTCACTTCTACTGCAATAATTATTTGTTACAATTTTATGTTTTTCAGAAATTTTTCTTGTTCAGTTCCTCTCACCAGATCTGTTTTGATCTTATAACTCCAGATTATTGACTTGCCTCTTTCTATAAGTGGTTTGCCTTAGGACATAACAATCTGATTGGGTTAAGTTGTAGGGATTCTTATAATTCATCTGCCATGGGTTAGCACATTAGGATGATTCATCTTAAAACCAGGAATGCTCCTCTTCATTCTTCTCTGTTCCTCTTATAACCATATATATATATTAATATATGTGGTGTTGATATTTATAGGTTTATAAATAGGTGTGTAAATAGATAACATTATATTTATTTGTTTATTTATCATCTACATTGATACAGATAGTTATAGTTATAGAACAGATTCCCTGGCTCAACTCCGTTTTCTCCTGTGCTTTCCTGAAACCTTTAGCTGGTTACTTCTCATCTGCTCAGATGTCCCCTCTATACAGGTATACTAATGGTTACTTAAAAAACAAAAAACAAAAACTTCCCAGCTTCTAGTCAGTTATAGCACGACTTCCTTCACTTTGACAATTTACCTCAAATGTGTTGTTAACTGTTATGTTATGTTGTGTTATGTTGTGTTGTGCTGTGATTGATGTGATGTGATATCATGTCTCTGGATAGCTCCAATTGTTAAACCCTCTATTACAATCTAAATAGTTAACAGTTTGAATCTACTCAGAGATGCCCCTAACTGGGCAATCTCTTTCTGAAAGGTCACAGCTTTAAAAAGTCTATGAAGTAGTTCTACTCTGCATGCACATGGTGACCATGAGTCAGAATCAATTAAGGGGAACTAACAACAGTGTATATTAGATTATGTTATGCCCTGGTTATGTTGTTGGGTAAGAGTTGGACTGCTGACCACAAGGGTAGGTAGTTCAGACCCACCAGCTGCTTCAGAGAGAGAATTATGGAAGCTATTTGTTATATAAAGTTTGGAATGCATATTATCTGGTTACTTATTGCTTAGAAATGCAGAGAAAATCAAGACACCAGATTATATTAGCTTACAAAACAGATAGTTGAAGCAAATTTTATTTAAAAACATGAGGAAACATTAGAAATATACATTTGGAAAATTATTTGTTAATGTATGTATCTCTTAGAGGAATAGATACGGTTCACATTATACATATTTATCTATTTCTTATTCTGAGGGATTCCTCAAATTATCTGCTTAGTTTTTGACATTACTTTTATGGTTTCCTTCCCATATCAGACTGGATCCCTTTCTCTTTCTCATGATCCTTTTCAACCCCACATTGTTTCCACTTCATAGCCTCTCTCACATTCACTTTGGAAACTCAATTCATCTCATACAACTTAGTAAATCGAGTCAGTATTCCTTTCTTGGTCCAGCCAATGTCTGCTAAAGCTAGAACAAAGACTCACCAACATTTGACAAAGCCGAGAATTCATCAAATGTAGGCCTCAACTATCAGTAGCGCACAGGACTTGTTAGAGAGGTAGAAATCTCTTCCTGCCTAATGTCCCTCTTCCAATAATATCGTAAGAGGAAGACAGTATCATAGACAATTATTTTCTAATCAATTACATTGCATGACCTTTTTTGAAAGAAAAATGCTACTGTTGTATTTGGATTCACATAATGATCATTTATTTCTCTTACATGGCTATACTGATATTATATATACATGTGAAAACAATAAGATTTACAATCACATTGAAGGAAACATCAGAGGATTTACTTATGATTTTGGTACGTCAAGAAGAAAGTGGTAATACATCTGGAGATCCAGGTAATACCAACCACACACTGAGGCGATTGGTACTGAGAATTGTGAAGAATATAGACATATGAAAATGGCCTAGCTAAACCCAGAACATAGAATGACTAAGTTGTGTAATAGTGAGACAGGGAGTTTGGAGAAATAAAATTAAATAAGTATTTCTGATAAATTCTTATCATTTCTAACCCCCCCCCCAATGGAACATACTGATGAACTATTTAACAAATATCAAGAATACATTGATTAAATTAAAAAACTAGAATTTGAAGAGATATTTATTATGAAGGATAAAAGGAGAAAGGGAAATGTATACATCATAATGTTAGGTCTGCGAACATAACCATTTAGGCCAGAATGGCACATGGTATGCACACCAGCCAGACTGTGGAGCTAAGCCAGGGGCCTTCTGGGATTCTGACATCAGAACAGAGACAAATTCTAGGTAATCATAAGTATGATAACAGTAGTGTTTGATGCCTGAGTCAACATTATAAAAATGGAATAAATATTGTGTTTGTGGTTAATATGGCCCAAGAATGCATTCATAGGAATAAATCAGACTAATCACATTAGCAAATGAATATGCTGAGTGTGACAGACAGTAGTCCTCGTTGGGAGGTAGCTTCAAGAGTCATGCATGTTTGTGTTTGTATTTATTTATTTATTTATGATGGAACTTGACCTTACTCACTAATTAGCACCTAGTGGCAGTTTCAATTGGGGCTATATGCAGATCATATGAGGAAGTAATTTTAAAGGTATTAATTAAGCTCCAAGAGACAGACTCTCAAAAAATGCAAATGAACATATTTTTTTTCATTCTCTTTACTCATTTGGCCACCTGCCCTCTTGTTTTGCCACTCATTTTCACAGCTCTGACACACAGCACTGCATACATTAACATAAAAGAGCACGTCTGTAACTCTGACATAGTGTCTATTTTTCCTCCCATACTTTTTTTCTTTTTTGTTCCAATGATTAAATCTTTTTATTTACTTTTTTCAAACCCAGTGTTTCTTTTTCGATGTAAGGTTTGTTTTCACATTGCTGCCTGCCAGGAGAAGAGGAACAAGAGTGCCCCACATCAGACATTCAAATCCAGACATTGTGCAATCACAAAGACAAGGATTAATAAAGATTAATTTGGTTCCCACTTAAAAGGTCCTAGCACTTCAGCAATTCCATTGCAGGGCTTGTGAGGAAAAGAATAATTATCATTTGCTTTAGAAATATGCCTTTCTGTTATAGAGCATTTTGCAGGTCATATTTGGCAGCTTGGTTTTATCAAAGTATTTTCCAGTTCCTATTTTCCAAAAAGTAATAGCTAAGTAACATATTTTAGGAAGCAGAGGTTTACATGGGTCCACAACTAATATCATTTGTTTTCAAATTGTCACTTTACTGATGTTACTCCCCCCCCCACTATTTCTATCTGTATTTTAAAATTAAGCATGCTCTTTTTTAATAACTGTAGGATACTTTTAGATTTCATTTTTATGATTAATTTTGTCACATAAATTGATTCTTCATAGCTGTATCAGATCAACTTTTTTCTTGTTTCTTAGGTAATCACTTATGAGAACAGTCTATTCTGATATCATCCCTGAGTCTCATAGTAGTCATTTGAATGAACTACCCCTATCAACTGTTTATTTTGATTGAATAAGCATAAGATGAGTGCCTCTGAATTTGTTACTATAAAGAGAATACTCAATAATGTAAAGAAGTGAGGAATCATAAAAATCTAATTATCTCTACATTTTTCCTCGTGCTCTCCATAAAGGTGTAGTTCAATTCAATGCAAATCAGTTGAAGCTCTTTGTTGGGCACTTGACCTGTCAGCCAAACAAAACAAAACAAAAATCATTATTTACCATTTCATAGCAGGTAGGAAACTTATTACTATATTCCAAATAATATGCTTAATTTGTCATTTTTATAAATTACATTGGCTTTCATGAATCACCTCATTGCCATTTAATTGCAATATAGTATTATCACGGTTTTACAGTTGTTTTATTTTTTTATTTAGAGAATTCACATCCGAAAGTATTTTCATCTTAAAAAAAAAGAAAATAACAAATGTCATTGAGTATCTTCGGTGTACTAGGAACTGGAGATGCTATTGTGGACAGAGAGAATTGAAAGTTCCCTAGATTAGGCAATCAAAAATGGAATTTGGAGTGTCACTATTGGACTGTTGATTATCAAAAGCAGCTTCTGCAATTTGCAAGGCACATGCTTGGAGAAGTCACTTAACTTCTCTGTTGTGTTTTTTTTTTATATCTCTAAGGTGTTCTTGATGATGACATCGACAGTATTAATATAATACTTTCCTCTTAGCAATGTTGTCATGAATAATAATTCAATATATTCACAAGTCCTGGAAAAGTCTGGAACATGTTAGCAATTAATATTTTGAAATATCAGGGAAGGGTTTGTTAACATAAGGACATTCTTATTAATATTGAGTGTATCATTGTACTTTTCCAGACTGTGTGTAAGACATGACGCTAATATCATTGGATTTTTATGGTACAATGATAGGGACGCACTTAAGTAAAATTAATAACATCGATTGTCTATCCATTGTCTTTGTAGCTCCCATCAGGAATGGTTGATGTTGTTTTTGTTCCATGCCAATGAGTTTGTTTCTGACTCATAGTGGCCCTGTGTAAAACAGTAGGAAACATTACACAATCCTGAACTGGCCTCACAATGATTATATTTGTGACCACTGTTGTAGCCACGGTGTCTAGCCATCTCATAGAGGCTCTTTATCTATTTCTCTAACCCTCTACTTTATCAAGCAACATTTTCTAGGTAGGAGCACGCAAATAAGATGCAGATGTCTCTGAAAAGGGAATTAGTCAGTTTCACCATTACTTTGAGTATAGGAGAGTCCGTTCAGAAGCAGAAGGAAGAATCCCTCAACCATCAAGAAAGTTCACCAATGGAGTGTAGGTGTACTCCCTGCCTGAAGAGGTGGGAAAGGTAACAGAAGCCACAGCACTGAGATCATGAGACAGAGTGGAGGAGCTTCACCGAGATCATGAGATTGTGCACAAATACAAAGTAGAGTGTCTTCAGGCAATAGGTCTGCTTGCAGAGTGCAGTGTCCTTGGGGTATCTATTCATTCTAGAGATGCTTTCTAGCACTTGCTAAATCAGGGAAGAGTTCAAGGTGTCACATGGCTGAGAGCCTGTGGAACAAAGAGAGTTATATCTGCTGCTATCACTGAGAAGAAGTGCTATAGCAAAAGGGCTGAACACCTAATATTTTCTGATGTTGGCTTGTGCTAAGTTTCCTTAATAAACCCCCATAATCATGAGGATTGTCTGAGTTCTCTGTGTCCCTTGTATGTGTATTCTTGAAACCAGTACAAAAGAGTGCCGTAGGAGGGATAGAACTGGTGTGAAAACAGAATAAAAAAGCATGGATAGTGGAGCCCCATCTGATTTCTGCCCCAGAAGAATCACCCTTGGCGGATGTGAAGTTGGTTCTCCTTTCCCCTTGAACAGCCATGATACATAACACGTGATCGAAACAGTGCCAGTTTTTCCCCGAGGGAAAAGTAAAAGAGAGATAAGAGATAATCTGAACAAAAACCTAACTAAGGTCCATGACCATGATGTTGGAAGCAGCTAAGTAAGAAGGGAAAGGAAAAGAGATTTGTATCGGGAACAGGGGTTGGCGAAGACGACTGGCTGCAGGTTTTTAATGTGCGAGTTTTTGATAGAAAAAAAGGGACATGTTATCAAATTATGCCATAGGTTAACATTTGAATTCTCTACAGTGCTTTAAATTTGCCAGAACCAGTAAGTCTGTCTTGAAGAGGTATAACGAAGATGCTCCGCAAAGCAAGGATGGCAAGGTTTCATCTCACATTCCTTTGAACATGCATGCTACCAGGAAGGACCAGTTTCTGGAGGACATCAAGCTTGGTTAAGTAAAGGATTAACAATCAATGAAATGACTCTCAAGGCCCAACAGCTACACACATGGATTCCAATGCATGAGCAATTGTGAGGATGTCTCAGGGCCATCAGGCTTTAGTTCTGATATGCATAGGGCTGCTGTGAAGCCGAATCAGCTTGAACGCACCAGGCAGCACCGCATTTTGATGTACAAATTAGGTATCTCTGTTCCAGTTGACTACTCGTGATTGTTATATAGGATGGTGTTGGGCGCTCCAGGTTTTATGGCTGTTATTTTAAGTTGCATGTTAGCAAGATACCACTTGAGGACACCTGGAACAAGGTAACTTAAACCTTGTTAATTGACTGCTCTCAAAGCAAATGCCATTGGTTATTCAATTACATAGGACTTGCGCTGCTCATTGTAGACTATACAAAATAATCTGTGAAATGAGTTGATGAAGCAGATGGTTTTTTTAATAATCATTTTATTAGGGGCTCATACAACTCATCATAATCTGTACATACGTCATCTGTGTCCAGCACTTTAGTACATATGTTGACTTCATCATTCTTAAGACACCCACTTTCCACTTGAGCCCCTGGTTTCAGCTCATTTGTCCCTCTCCCTCCCCGCTCCCCCGAACCCCCGATAATTTATAATTTATTATTATTTTATCATATCTTACCCCATCCCACGTCTCCCTCACTCACTTCCCCACTGTCCATCCCCCAGGGAGGAGGCCACATGTAGACCTTGTCCTCTGTTCCCCCTTTCTCCCTCTCCTTCCCTCCACCCTCCCGCCATCGCCACTCTCTCCACTGGTCCTGGGGGGTTCATCTGTCCTGGGTTCACTGTATTTCCAGTTCCTATCTGTGCCAGTGCACCTCCTCCAGTCCAGCCGGATATGTAAAGTAGAATTGGGATCATGATAGTGGGGTGGAGGAAGCATTTAAGAATCAGAGGAAAATTGCATATTTCATCGTTTCTACACTGCATTCCGATTTGCTCCTCACCTCCCCACAACCCTTTTTTAAAAGCAAAAATTTATGCTCAACATCCAAGAAACAAATAACCCAGTGCCCTCAAATTGATTCTGACATACAGCTAACATGTAAGACAAAGTAGAACTGTGCCACAATGTTTGCCAGGCTGTAATGACTGCTGAAACTGCCTGTCACATGTTCTCCTTTGGAGTTGAGAAGTGGCTGGTGTGTTTGAACTGCCAACCTTTAGGTTAGAAGCCATGTGCTTAATCACTGAGTCACAAATCTTGTTGCTAACCTTAATCTCTGGCAATTAATCCAAATATTTTAATATTGTGGTGTTAGCCACCTTTGATAGCAAGCATTCTTTCAAGTGGTCCATGCATTTAACATATAGAACATCTTATATATGGTGCTCTGATGATACAGTTGAGCATTGAGTTGTTAATCAAAGGTTGGTCCTTCAAGCCTACCAATCATCCCCAGGGACAAAAAAAAAGAAGCCTTTCTTTAATACCTATTTAATAGCACACCATGGCATATGCACAGATGTTCTAATTCAGCCTCACAACTCTATCAGGACACTTTGAATAGGATTCAACTTGAAGTGAGGGTTTGGTCTGGTCTGGGGTCTGATAGAGCCTGTGGCAGCAATGAGAACGTGACTCACAGATTTCCCAGTACATACTATGAATACATATGTATTGAGCCCACACTTCCCATAAGCTGGTCATACATAATGCCTAGGTGAAGCAAAAACCCTAAGGTGACCCCATTTCTGGGATAAAGAGGAGTCCTCGGGCAATCAACTTGGCAAGGATGCCATGATGGCCTCTATTAAAGTCTTTAAATAGCACCCACCCAATCATTGCCCTTTCTCGCTATCATTCAGGGTGAGGCACTATTTGGTAGTTCATCTGGAATTTCTCGCAACACAGATTTTATTCCCAACTATAAAACTGGTTAATTTATTTCTCTCTTGGCATCTTCTTCCTAAGGAAGTCAGACTAGCACAATGAGTGTATGTTCGTGTGTCGGGAAATGGCCACATTATGCAAGATTGTCTTGATCACCCTCTTCAGACTGGTTCCAATAGGGGTGCAGTGAGTACCATGATCTCTTGCTTCGCAATCATCAGTCACTGCTCTATCTGTGAGCTGCATTTCATGGAGCCCTAGAAAAACAATGCTTTTGCAAGTGCCCTATATGACGTTTTGATGCACACACAACAAAGTGAATTTAGAATTAATTTCTTGCTATCTGTGTTTTGATTTTTGCCTAAACTCTTCTTGAACTCATTTTGGCATATTATATGGATTTTTGTTCTTGGAGATAAAAATGGATAATTGATATTTTAGTCATCATTCGGTTTTACATTTAGGTGTTATTGTTTCTGGACTAGGAGAAATCCACTGTCCTTCCGCACTAACGCTAGTCAAGGCCCAAGCTTTTCTAAATAAGTCTTGCTGTTTTGGAATGTGAATTGTGAAATCCATATACTCTTCAATGTCTTTGTTTGGGTTTTTATTTATGTACAAATGATTTGCTTTTCTTCAAACTTTTCTATGTATTTTGTGTGTCAGTTTATTTTGCATTTTAAAAGCTTGATGAAGTTTGCTATTCTCACAATAATCTTTGAGACTGGTGAAAAAAAAGAACAAGAGAAAGTAGAAAACATATGCAAAAACCCCAGCCTAACCCTCTTAAATAGCACATCATGATCTAAGCATGCATAGATAGTATAATTCAACCAATGCTCTGATTTTCTTCTAAAAGCTCTTTCACTCAGGCATAGGAGGCCTCATATTGAAGTGGGCTATGAATTGGGCTGCCTACCACCAGCCACGCCTCCTGAGAAAGATGGGCCTTTCCACTCACATAAAAATTTACACCAAAAACCCATAGGGACAGTTCTACCCTGTCTTAAATTGCTATGAGTCAGAGTTGACTCAATGATAGTCCATTTGTTCTTTAGTCATGGATAAGGAGTTATTTTCCAGTAACTAATATAATTAATACTTCATATCTCATTCATTGTAACATGCATTGTCGTTCATGCATTCATCACAGTGATCTTGTTATTTCTTGGAGGGGGAACAAATTAACTT
>NW_022111367.1:15880670-15883485 GCF_000313985.2 Echinops telfairi
TAATACTTCATATCTCATTCATTGTAACATGCATTGTCGTTCATGCATTCATCACAGTGATCTTGTTATTTCTTGGAGGGGGAACAAATTAACTTGAGATATATATATATATATATATATATATATTTCTCCCATATTTGATTTAGGTCATATAATAAACATAACAAATATAATAAGTCCAGAAACCTATTTTGTTTGTTTTTTTCTTCTCAAGCTGCTCATTTCTCAGTATCTTTGCTTGAGTAAGTGGTACCTTCATTCACTAAGCCCAAAACCTTGATGCAGATCTTCATTTTTTCCTCTCTTCCCATATCTAAACCATCACCAAATACTAGATAACCTATCGTCAAAATAAGATCACTTAAAAAAATCTGTCATTTTTTCTCTGGTCCCAGTGACCGTCATTATCCTGTGACAGCTCGAACTCCTTCTGCTGCTTCGGGCTTCCTTTAACAAGGTCATATTGAATTGGCAGTCAGGGAGGGCCTTGAGGTGCTAATTACCCTGAGATTAGCAATTTTTTCATTGGCTTTCTATGGAGTCCTGTGGTACTGTTGGTGGCATTGGCTTCAAATCCACCAGAGGAAAGATGAGGCTGCCTGCTCCCTTGCTACTTTACTGTTTCAGAGATTCTATAGAGAGGGCCACTGGGAATTGGATTTGACTCCATGACAGGAGGTGCGGTTCATTTTCTGTCTCACTTCGGATAGATCGGAAGCCTTAATCAGATGACCTGGGCTCAGATGATCTTACTTTAGCTACTGATCTTCTTGGGTCTTATTTTCCACCACTCCTCTCTTACTGACTCTGCTCCGGATACATCAAACTCGGTTTGATATTTATTGAGCATCTAAAGTTTACTCCTGCCTCAAAATTTTAAATTTGCTTATGTATATCTCAGTTCTCTATGTGTCTGTATGATCTTTCATCCTTTGATTTTTCAGGTTTCCGCTAAAAGACCAGAACAAATACAAACACTTCATGCAAGGAGTTCACCCATATCACCAGATCTAAACGGTATTTCCCTCCAGATCTAGTCTGCTTACCCTGGAATTATATTTATGGCATTTTAGTCACTTATGAAATACAATACATATATTTTTTAAATACTTCATTCCCCCGTACGCTAAACCTGACTTTATTGTATTCCCTAATCTATCATGGCACTAATAAAAGCCCTATAAAACATGGAATAATTATTTTTTAAATAATGCTGAAATAAACAAAAATATAAATAAATTCTGAATCTATGACAGTAGTGTCTGATGCCACCTAATTCTTAGAATGAGATAAAACTAGTCCTTAATAAAATTCAACCGATCAGCAGACATTCAATCCCAATAATTAAGTAACATTACTAGTTCAATGTTAGCACTAATAATTCTAATTTTAAAGATAGTCTTAAAAGAAACACTTAAGGATTTAAAAGTTCAAGACTAACTAGACAAATACCTTTTAAATGTATGTTACTGTGCTCCTTTAGTAAATGCTAGTTATTTTATTTGTAATTTTACTGATTACTCAGTTTATAAATTTCTGATTACTCAGTTTATAAATTGTAAGAATCGAGCTGTAAAATTGAGCTGTTACATTCTATCTAATTTAAGTGGTATAATTTTAATCACATGTATTGCAATAAATAATCTATTTATTTCAGCATTTTCAATTCTGATGTGAAATCTGTATAGTGATGCTAATGACTACAAAAATGGATATTATTGCACTTCAATAAATGCTCACTGTTATTTTATCCAAATTAAATAATAATGGTAACAAATATGAATCTGTACTTGATATAAAGTCAATATTCTTCCTCCTTATCTAGGAGTTATTTCAGATACTCCTTTGCTTGAGGGAAAAGGGATGTAGCTACTTCAAATCCCAATCCCTAATCCCTAACCTTGGCTTCAGACCCCTATTGGGATTGGCACTGGAAGGAAAATAGAAATTTCTTTCTTGATAGTATTTTGAGTAGCTTTATGGATGCTGGATCCATAAAGCTGCCTTTTTCATAAGTATTCTGTGGATTTTCCTGATATAACATTACTGTGAACCTCACATACAATTTATTTGATATAGAAGTTTGTTACTCCATTCCAGGTTGGGGTTTACCATCCTGCCCCTACATTTCCAACTTCTTCCTATTCACTACCACCCCAGCGCGTGCACACGCACACACACACACACACACACACACACACACACACACACACAGTTAGTAGCTGTTAGACAGACCCCCAACCCAAGGTAACCACATACCAATTCTCTTCCTTAGAGCTCCTACCTCTTGTTCTTAAGGAGCAAGGTCTCTCCTTCAAACTAAAACAATTGTTGGAGTACACCAATTCCAGGTATCTAGCCAAATTCCTGATGCTTCCACCAATGTATTATTCATCTGTTTTTTATTTTATCTCTTTGATGGAATTTAAGCCCTTTATCAACTGCCTTGACCATGTTTAATTTCTACAAGTAGTTGTGCTAAATATTTTCTTCTCAATTGGGAATATAATTCAGAAAAAAAGAAATATTGTATCTATTCAAAAATTTTCCTTTTATCTATGATATTTTATACCCTGAAAGGAGTTCTGGTAGCACTATTGAGTAAATATTAAACTACTAACCACTAGGTGATTGGTTCAAACCCACCAGCTGCTCTGGAGAAACTTGAGGCTCTCCACTCCTGTGAAGATTTATCGCCTTGGAAACCCAATAGTGGGTCCCTATGAATTGGAATGTATTTTATCCATCAAATTGTTTTTTGACTCAAAGCAACCCTATAAAGGGGGTTCCAATACTGCAAATCTTTACAAGAGCA
>NW_022111367.1:15883585-15890258 GCF_000313985.2 Echinops telfairi
CTATGAATTGGAATGTATTTTATCCATCAAATTGTTTTTTGACTCAAAGCAACCCTATAAAGGGGGTTCCAATACTGCAAATCTTTACAAGAGCAGAAGGTCTCATCCTCCCCCAGAGCTACTACTATGGCTGGATTAGCAACATTGCACCATGACAGCTGCTTGTTATAGGTAAACATAGTCCTAAATCTTGTGTTCCAAAGACTCTCAAGCTTTTGGGGTTGAAAAAATATTTATTGTATGTTTCCTCTGCTATTCACTATTTAATATTTTAAATAGAAATGAGAAAGAAGGAATAATGTGTTATAATTATTATAGCTTATATTTTCATATAGGTTTGATTATGCATTAAATAATGTATAATAACCATGCACATTATTTTCATAAACATGTGTCTACTCCGCTCTTACTTCTATTTTGTGTTCTAACACATAATTTTCATATTTAGAAAATATTCAAGATAAAACCTTTTGATATAGACATAAAGAAACCAAAGCACTCAAATAATTATTTTCCTTTTAAATGCAACTTTCATTTTGTAGTCTAGACCGTATGGTTGTTTTCCTTTTTACCTCTTGAATTATTTTTCTCCTATTCATTTAGCCTTTTCCATGGAAACATTAATTATTCAATACTTTAAGGCAGTTTTATAGCTTTTATACATGCTTCCTTATACTTGTTCCTTTTAATTATGTAGTTATGGTCTTATAGATTATCTTAAAAAGAACTCCACCACCAGACACTCCTTAAGTTTTAGGGATTATACTTCATAAAATATTATCTCTAAATAGTAGATTATCTCCTGAATTTACATGCACATTTTACTACCACTGTCAAAGACAGATGACTGTCAAGAATGCATGAGTTTTTTTCACTTTCAATTGTAGTCAACTTCAGTCTCACCAAGATGTTTTGAAGAGTATTTGTGAATATTCCAGCTGGGATTTTATCCTGATCTATTTTTGTTCCAATGCATGCATATTCTAGATCTATATTATTCTTTCTAAGTATTTCTTTGAATGACATCCCAGATGCCATTAAATATATCCATATCTTAACCTTTACATTGCCTTCTCAATGTTTGAGTGCTGATAATGAGAGAGGTTGAGAAATTTGTGCTCACATAACAGTATCACTGTTGCTGAGATTAACCAAAATTCTATATGTAATATTTGAATATTCATTTTAATTATTTAATATACATTTTGATAAATTCTTAAAATGATTATATTCAAAATAACTTCCCTGAAGGTAAATGATGATCTCATGCTTTACTCATATTTTGTTCCTGACAAGCAAAAGGTCATCAAATAGTTGTAGGCATAGCAAGAACTGCATTAACCAGAAACGGTCATAAATTAAAGCAATTTAAGAAGCCTATAGTGAAGCTTAAAACCATAGACTAGCTTCCAGCTGTTTGGGTGTCATATACACAGTGTTAAGCTTTTTCTTTCCAGGAAAATATTTTAAATCAATATTGTTGATACTTTCTCTTAGCAAAGGATGGACATAATGTGTTCCCAATGGCTAAATTGAAACTGTCAAACTATTGAGGCAATATATGGTCAAGTGGCTTTGAAATTCTGTTCTCTGGAGCAGACAGAAGGTTTTCCTTCTTTTATTTTCTATAAGCAGCTTGGTTTATTCTAAGATGTGTGTCTTAAAAATTAAATAGCAATAGCTCCAATAAGTCTTGAGCTAAACAGGAGCCCTCCAGTGGGTACCATGGTTCCCATTAGTAGTGAAATATCAGATATGTTCTCACATTACTTATACATATAAGAATAAAAGATAAAACAAAAAAGAAGCAATCGGAGTAATATGCTGAAACTTGACCTTAAGTATATCATTAAATATGTGGTGGAACTCTAAACAAACTCAAATTTACTAAGAAATATTATAAAGTTACAACAAACAAAACTAAATTAAGTCAAACAAATGTCAAATCAATGTATTTTTCAAAATATGTCTAAATCCAAGAAAACTGCTGGAATTTCAAAATCCCTATTTTTATCAAGGATGATTTCCTTAAATGCTGAGGATTGCTAGTTTTGAATGAAGAACTCAAAAATATCTTCAGCATTATTCACATTAGTAAAAAGATGAAAACAATGAAAGGCCTATTAGTAGAAGAGTGGATAAAGAAACGGTACACAGACACACATGCAATACTAAAAATAATGGTGAAACCATAAACACCTCCTGACATGGATGGACCTGGAAAATATAATGGTGAGTGAAATTAGTCAACCCAAAAAAAGATAAACATTATATGAGATAGATAGAGATCTCCCTGATAACAGTTGATATATATATGTATATATAAAGACTTTTAGATCAATGAGAACAGACTTTGAGTCTGTCAAGCTGCTTAGAAGGCAAGGGAGGGAAAATAAAGCAATGGGCTAGACACTAGACGGGTGTTAACTTGGCTGTAGTAGAAGACCAGAGTTCACAGGAGGGAGAAGTGAAAATTAAAAGTGGGTGAAGGTTAAACTATAGGTAGGGAGCTGATTAATTGTTTAAATTGCTAAATACAACTGAAATGTAAGCCCACATCTAATTTATATTTTAAAAATTCAAGTTTGAAATTTAGAAAAAATATATTTAAACTCACTTTGTTTACATATTTCAAGTTTAATTCAGAACAACATTTGTAGCTTCTAGTTGAGTGTTATTAAATTAAAAATTACTTTTGTCTACATATGTGGCAGTTATATAACCTCCTGTCAACTTGCGAAGGGGTCGAAGCTTGATCACCTCATTTGGAGGTGCCATAGAGATAAATAGCTCACTGGAGACCAGATGCACACACATACACACACTCTGCTTGTCTTCCTGCTTACAAACCACATGGAGACCCCTGATGGAACCAGATCCCTAGAGCTGGGGAGCAGTGTGGAGACCCACGCTAGTGCTCAGCTGCTTCCACCATATTGGATCCACAAGTCTTTCTACCCACTAGCCTCTGATCTTCACACATGAGTTTCGTGAGTCTAAAGAGTAATTTATAGACTGGTAACAGGCATATGGGCTAATATTGGATGTATGGACTTTATCTGAACTGGGCTGGGATGTTCTCTTAATATATCATTACTCTTTGATATAATGTTCTCTATTGCATACATATGAGTCTTCGTGGATGTGTTTATCTAGTCTACCCAAACTAACACAACACATCATTTTTTTTTGGAAAAAAACGCATGTTGAAATGTATTAGGATCAGAACCTGTACAAAAAAAACAAAATTAAAATATAACCTGAAACTGTTCAAGTTCAGGACGGCTTGTCAAGTCCTTTTCTCGTGCCAGGAGAAGAATGCCACTGTCGAAAAAAAAACTAAACTAATAATGAGCCAAGATTAGATGCATTGATTCATAAGGTATCATGCAGATGATTTGAGAACTGTTCATTTTAAGAAATTTTATTCTTTAAGATCTTCTCTTCTAAATATAAGGTTTTAATGTAATTTAATTGCTGTAATAAGAAACATATTTGTTTAATAAATATAACGATTAATTGAATGGTTTATAAATGCATAGAAATATCTATTTTGCAAGTAGATCTTTCATTGCCAGGGATTTTTTAGTGGCTTTCTCCTTTCTGCCCCAAAAATGAGTAAGATGACTTATTCTGAATATATATTTTAGAGAGAGTGCATCACGACTGTGTGTTATGATTCTTTTGATCACCTTTTTGACACTTTACCCTGCAATGTTCTTGCTGCTTAACTTTATGACAAAGCAGTTACGCAAACATTCACCATCATAAAAGCTATGCCGATAGTAATAGTCCCTTAATTTGTATGTTAGGTGGCCAAATGCAAAACACTGAAGCCTCTCGTAAATGTTCAGGTATGAAATGAGTAACTATTAACATCAGGATTTAAGATGCCTGGCTCCCTGGCACCCAGCTTTTCTAATAAACCTTCAGTGTTCTGGGGTGGAGGCTATGGCCATCTGAATCCTCTGTAAGCCGATTAGCAGTTGTGCAATTATTGTCAAATGTGTTTTAGTTTCCTAGATTGCAAGTAAATGTTATAAGGTTTTCGTTCCTTTTCTTCAATATTTTCTTGATATGTAATATGTAACAAACATCTTAAGTTCCTATATAAGGAACAATGAACTCTATGAAGATTGCCTCTAAGCAGTCCATTAAACAACCTAAGAAAACCAGCTTTCTTCATTCTTCCTACGTCATTATAGGAAAGGGGGTTTCTATAACTTTTCTTTTTAACAAATCTCCATACTCAGTACCCTTTTATTCATGAAATGTGTAGGAAAGAAAGGTGAAAGCAGAGTGTATTACGTTTTGAAATATGGATCTGTAGCTGATACTTCTAGAGCAGTGGCTCTCAACCTTCCAAATGCTAGGACCCTTTAACAAATTTCCTCATGTTGTGGTGACCCCCCCAACCATAAAATTACTTTCATTGCTACTTCATAACTGTGATTTTGTTATGAATCCAGCAACCCCGGTGAAAGGGTTGTTCAACCAAAAGGGGTTGTGACCCACAGGTTGAGAACTGCTGTTCTAGAGGGTTAATAAAACGACACTATTATCCTCTCACCATTGTCTTTCAGAAATCATTTAAAATCATGGAGTTCCTAACTGTATATGTGGTTAATAAACTTGACTTTCAACAATAAGGCTGAGAGCTTCAGTCAACCAACTGCTATCTTAGAAGAAAGGATTGGCATTCAACTTGTAAAAATTAGCCCCGGGATCCTATAGGGCACAGTGGATGTGATCAACATTTAGAGCATGAGTCTGAATTGACGCCACAGAGATTGTTAGTGTAGAGCACTGATAGAGTACTTACTATGTGAAGTCAGTCAACTATATGTCATTAAGCTTTTGTTCCACCACTATTTTCCAGAAATAGCTCAGTGACATAATGTGGATTCTTCTTACAGTTGGGACAGTACAGTTCTTTTTAATAATTTAAAATTTCCTTTAAAAATAGCTTTTTGTTAAAAAAATAGCTTTTTGTTTTGTTTTTTTTTTTGTTTTTTTACATCAATTTATTGGGGCTCATACAATTCATCACAATACATAGATCAATTGTGTAAAGCACATCTATACATTGCCTTCATTATTCCCAAAATTCGCTTTCCTCTTGGGGTCCCGGAATCATCTCATTTTCCTTTTTCCCCGTCCCCTTCCCTCCCTCCTCCCCCTCCCCCATGCACCCTTGATAATTTATAAATTATTATTATATCTTAAATTACACTGCCTGGCATCTCCCTTCACCCACCCCTCTGCTGCCCGTCCCCCAGAGAGGAGGTTATATGTAGCTTTTTAAAATTTTCATCTACTTGATGTTGGTCAGTCAAAAAGACTCACTGCCACTGAGTTGGTGCCAACTCATAGTGACCTCTTGGGGGGAGGTAGGGCTGCCCTGTGGGTTCTAAGGCGGTAACACTTTATTAAGCAAAGCTATGTTTGAAGGAATGTAATCCTGGTGGCATCATGGTTATCCCTTGAGCTGCTCACTACAAGGTCAGCAGCTAGAGGAGGTTTTCCAGTCTGGTAAAGAGTTGAATTGGAATCGACTCAGTGGCAGTCAATTTTGTTTTTGCTTAAAGTTGGTTAACTGGGTGAAAATGAATGTGTCCCACTAAAATTTGAAAATATTTTTTTTTAGCTAACACAAAGAGAATATTTACATACCTAAACAGAATCACTCAGTTTTATATTGAACTTATTGATTGTCAAATTGACATAATTTTGACAGCATTTTTAGGCTTTCAAGAAAATCTACATGGTGGAAATTTACAATACTTCGAGATAAACTTGTAGGGACAAAGATCTGTATTTGAAATTCAAAATATGGATAAAGGTATTTCATTTATTTTGTAGAGAAAAAGATTAGTAGCCAATAATTACTGCTCCAATTGGGTAATTGTGTGGACAATTGAGCAATTCCGGTTGCAATTGGACACTTTCCACTTATCTCTGAGTGGTAATTAACCAATTTTAGGCATAATTATTTGTACCTGGGCTTTTCAACTCCAAATTATTCTTCCTCATGCTTCAAAAACATGTTGCTTTATTTCTTATTTCTTATTTGGACTACCATTCTTTTTTCTGAATATCAGGCAGTACTATCAGAGAAAGTTCCATTAATTTAAGTTGCTTCAGACTGGAAAGGAATCCCTCAGCACACTACAGCTCTTAGTAGACACACGAAATTGCTTTAAAAGCATAGACTAAATTGAAAAATTAACTTCATCAAGGAACAACCCAGTTAAGTCAAAACAATTTCTTGACAGAGTTACTTGTTGGCTGGATTGATAGTTTGTTTTACTTAATTTTCTTGCCAATTTAATGAAAACTCCATGAAAGTCTACATAAGTTACTGCCAAAATTCTGCTTGTAGTTAGCCAAAAATAAATTATACATATATACTATAGCATCACACTTTGTAAAATATGTAAAGGAGATCATTGTAAATATGATAAATCATTTAAATATGATACTTTTGACTGTCACATGTCCATAGTTAAATATTTGAGAAAGGCTTATTTTTTTATGCCAAATGTCTATTTCATGAGTGTGATGTATACATTTTTTAAAAATTAAGTATTTCTGGTGACTCTTTAGGTTAGGCATTGGGTTGCTCTTGCAAAATTTCATAGTTCAAACCTACCAGTGACTCCATGGGAAAAAA
>NW_022111367.1:15890475-15899764 GCF_000313985.2 Echinops telfairi
TCACAGTTTGGTTCAGTATAGCAATATTTCAAACTTTTCATAATACTCTCACATTCTTAATATAGTATAATGTAAATATAACTTTTCTCTGGCCTGAAACCCAAGAAAGTCATGTGACTCACTTACTGTGGTATTCATTTTATTACAGTGTTCTGATATTTGGAACCAGCAATATCTCTAAGTATACTTGTATGTAACTTGCAAGTTATCAAGAAAAAGTATCTTATTTATACAAGTAATGCAAGTGTCTCACATACTACCTGAAATATAAATACAAAGCTATTGAGTCAATTCTGACATTTAGATACCCTGTAGCACAGAGTAGAATTGAGTCTAAAGATTTCCCAGACTGTAAACTTTACAGGAGTAGACAGCCTCATCTTTCTCCAGATGAGCAGTTGGTGATTTGAAATTCTGACCTATGCTTCACTCACAGTACTACAAGAGCTCCTTTTCTGGTAAAGCAAAATAAAACAAAACCCGACTCCTTGCCCTCCAGTATGTTCTAACTCACAGTGACCTGTAGTACAGAGCAGAAATCTATTGAACTGACCTATTGACTAATGCTTTCATGAGCATTGATTGTGGGTCCCAATGAGACAAAAGCTTTGACAACTTCAACATTTTATCCATTGATCATGATGGTAACTATTGGTCCAGTTGTGAAGATTTTGGTTTTCCCTGGATTTATTTGTAATCCATCCTGGAAGCTGCAAATCTTGATCTTCATTTGCAAGTGCTTCAATTCCTCCTCACTTTCAGCAAACAAAATGTTGTCATCTGCATACTGCAGGTTAGTGATAGGCCTTCCTCCCATCCTGATGCTGCACTCTTCTTCATATAATCTGATTTCTCTGATGATTTGCTCAGCATATAGATTGAAAGCATGGTGAGAGGATACAATCTTGATGCACACCTTTCTTGATTTTAAACCATGCAGTATTCCCTTGTGCTGTTCACACAAGTTTCTGGGAATTCCCATTCTTCTCAAGGTTATCCACAAGATGGCACAGGACTGTTCAGTGTTTCATTCTGTTGTGCATAGTCACTATAGTTTATGTGGTTTAACTTGATACCAGCTAACAACAATAAAAGCAACATGTATTTTGTGTGTTTGTGTATATTCTGTTTTTGAGTGGAATGATATCTGTTAGAAAAATCACATATGTAATAAGACATCAAATGATACAGATTATCATCAAATAGTAATCAGTGTTAGGATGTCTAATTATTGTTGATATGTAAATTACATATTGTTGGAGCCATGTTATAAGATGCTTCTCAAAGCCCCACTTCTTGGTATTCAACTATTTGTGTAATCTCTCAATGAATGTGAGCTGAAAAACTCATTACTGTATTTTAGTGATCATTTACATTCCATTGTGTGTAGGTGCCAGCGTTTGTTTATCCATTCCTCCACAGATAGTGTTTTTTTTTATTATTTCCATCTATTTGCTGTTTTAGAAATTGCTTTGGTAAACGTGAGTGTGCATATATCTGTTTGTGTTTTGTTCTTTATTTATTTTATGTATATACAGAGTAGAGATATTTCAGGGCCATATGCTTTTTCTGTTTGCATTTGTTTAAGATAGCATCATAATATTTTCCATAGTGGCTGTACAATTCTGCAATCCTACAGCAATATATGAACATTCCAATCTCTCAAAAACCTCTTCAGCATTTGTTATTTTCTATTGTTTTTAGTTTTAATTTTGCTGAGTATTGGTGTAAGATCATATCTCCTCATTATTTTAATATGTATTTCTCTTATAGCTAATGAGCATGAGCATTTCATCATATGGTTGCTGACTGTGTTGAAATCATCTGTAGTAATTTACCTATCAGGGAGTAAAGCTAGACTCTCACTAGGTAGAGTGGACCTTACGCATTTTTCCCACTAGGCAAGCATCTAGTGACTCAACTTTAGTGCACTTAGTGGCATCACCTAGGAAGGTTCTCTCTAGTCACAATTAATTTTTTTGTAAAAGCAGTTTTGATTGAACCTCATTTTTTGTGATGGCCAATTTAAAAGAATACTGTGAGGCCAAGACATTTTGTTTCCTGTTTGGGGAAAATGCCAAAGAAACTGTTGTGATATTGAACACAGCTTACAGAAACATAGGGAATCCAGGATGGATGATCCCATCAGGACCAGTGGTGAGATTTGTGATACCGGGAGGGTGGAGTGAGGGTGGGGTAGAAAGGGGGAACCAATTACAGGGATCTACATATAACCTCCTCCCTGGGGAACAGACAACAGAAAAGTGGGTGAATGGAGACATCGGACAGTGTAAGATATGACAAAATAATAATTTATAAATTATCAAGGGTTCATGAGGATGGGGACAGCAGGGAGGGAGGGGTAAAAAATGAGGAGCTGATGTCAGGGGCTCATGTGGAAAGCAAATATTTTGAGAATGATGAGAGTAACACATGTACAAATGTGCTTTATACAATTGATGTATTTATGGATTGTGGTATGAGTTGTATGAGCTCCCAATAAAATGATTTTTAAAAAAAGAACAGCGCTATGTGAAAACTCAAGTGTATAAGTGGTTTTCTCATTTCAAAGAGGTGAAATGTTGATTGATGACAAACTTCATTCTGGACATTCTTCAACTTCCTGAACAGACAAAAATGTTGACTCGTGGTGCATTTGGAGTTCATTTCACCAGGTCAGAATGTTAATCAAGCTTTCTTTTTAGAGGTTCTAAAAAGATTACATAACAGTGTGCAACACAATAGGCCAGCTTTGTGGCAGGCAGGGACTGGTTTTGCCACCATGACAATGCACCTGCTCACACAGCCATCTCAGTGTGCCAGTTTTTGGCAAAAAAACAGCATGCCTCTCTTGCCCCATGCACCTTACTCACCTGACTTTGCTCCATTTGACTTCTTTTGTTTCCATGCATGAAGACGGACATGAAAGGACAACAGTTTGATGACATCAAGAGGTAAAGAAAAAAAGAGGGAGATGCTGTAAGTCATCTAAAAAATGAATTTGAAAAATGTTTTCAAGAATTGAATCACAGATTTATCAAATGCATAGTGTAATGGAAAGTAGTTTGAAGGTGATAAGGTTGTTTTGTAAAAAAAAATTTAAAGACATAGCTTTGAAAAAAATTCTGTTTTCTGGGAGGTACCCCCTCATGTATATGTCGTGTTCCATTATAAAAATTATTTGTGTTTTCCTAATTAAGATGCTGTAGTTTTCTACAGATTTTTAAAAAAGTAGTCTTTTATCTGATAAATTATTGAGAAATATTTCCCCAATCTGTGGGTTCTCTTTATTCTTTTAATGAAATACATATACATAAATGTATACATATATGATATACATAAATGTTACATTTTTAGAAGGTGCTAGTCTTTGATTTTGTCTTTTTTTAGTGTTTTAATGTTTTTCATTCTGTTTGGTGGTTTATTTACGCCTTTCATTGAGTCACTGAAGTTTGTCTCTATTTTTTTATTTAAGATTTTTTATGGTTGTTGGGTTTACATAAAGGCCTTTAGTCCAACTTAAATTCGGTTCTCTGGATGGTGTGAGGTATGAGTCCTATTTCCTTCCTTCATTTGTGATCTAAGTTTCCCAGCACCATTATTAAAAAGATTTTAACTTTCCCTCTAAGGTGCTTTGGTGCTTGATCAAAATTGTGTTGTCTATAAGTATTTGCATGTCATGCTGGGTTCTCTATTCTAATCTATTGATTTGTGTATCTATAGTTGTACCAATATCAAGTTCTTTTAACTATCATAGCTGTATAATAAGTTTTCAGATCAGAGACTGAGAGGTCTCCTGCTTTAAAAAAAATAGTGTTTTGTGCTGCCAGGCATCAATAAATAAGAAAATAAAGACAAAAAGTATTAGCTAACTTTTCCTTGGTAATGGCAGCTTACAATGGAATTGACTGCAAATCTCATTTTGACAGAAAATAGCTTATAAATTATGTTGACATTTTCCCACTTGCCTTCACCTTCTCTTACTTACCTTCCATCCTCCCTCCCCCTCTCTAAGCTTGATGCTTGTCTCTCAATGTCCAATATTAAGTTCAAAGCATATTGATCTCCATAACATTCCCAAGCAAAATGTTATAATAAATAAACAAAATATCTCATTTAAAGATATTTTAGTGTGTTGCACCACTGAGAATTAACTGTAAGATGAGTTTAAGTTCTATAGTTCCTGGCCCCCAAATAGAAAGAAACATGCCACTTTGATGTCTCAACCCATTCTCTAGTTAACTAATACTCCTTTTAGAAAAAATACTGGATCTAGAAAAGAGTAATACTTATACTTTCATTTTGGATGGGCCTTATTCTAAGAGTTACCCAATGTATGCTCCATGCTAAAAAGTAAAAATGCTGCTTTGAAGACTAAGGTGGTTCTGAATCAAGCCAGGGTATTTTTAATCACTTTCTATGAGTATGAACATTAGACAAGAGATAAGACTAATGCTTAGCTTATGAAATTGAATAGTAGTGTTTGCAATGGTGAACATACATTGAACTGGTGTGAGAACAGTGAGTATACCATGGCAAAACCAAATTTATCTTGAAAAAAATACAACTACAATACTCCTTGTAAGCAGGGATCGTGATATTTGCCAGGCATCTTTTAGGCATGTACAAGAAAGCATTCTTTTCAGAAGGATCTCATGCTTGAAAAAGTAGGTGGTCCGTGAAAAAACGGAAGTCTCTCAACAAAATGGATTGACTCAGTGGCTGCAACATTGGGTTCATGCATTGCAATGACTGTGAGGATGGTCTATGACTGAGCAATGTTTTGCTCTGTTGTACATAGGGTCAGTCTTAGTAGGAACTGACACCATAGACACCTGAAAGCAGCCACAATCTAGAAAATGCTAGAGCAGCCAGTCTGCTTGATGGTAAGCTTAGGAATCTCACTGAACTGGGACTCCTGTAAGGAACTCATTTTCTTCGATGAGGAAATATGGAGAGTCCCATCCTGTCATGTCCTGTTTCTAATAGCTATCAATGACAAAAGTGGAGCTTCTCCTAAAATGATAAGGACAACTTGCACACTGGTTTTCTCTCCAGGGCTACACTTATTTCTGTTTCTGACAGTTAGATCATCTACTGTCAACTTGAGGAAGTGGTGGAATCTAACCGGGCCACAGCTTGATGACCTCATTTGGAGGCACAACAGAGATAAATAGCTCACTGGAGGCCAGACACACTCTCTGTGTGGGACATTCCTGTTGACAAGCCTTGGGAGCTATGCTGATGGAGCCAGACCAGAACCCTGGAGCTGGAAGAGCCACATGGAGAACCATGCCAGCAATGAGATGCTTCCACTGTCACTTGATCCACAAGACTTTCTACCCACTGGCCTGTGAACTTCCTGCATTCAGAGTCATTGCATGTGCTGCGTGAGTCTGAAGAAGAATTGATAGACTGGTATTGGACACATGGACTAATATTGGATTTATGGTCTTGGTCTGGACTGGGCTGGGATGTTTCCTTAATATATAATTACTCTTTGATATAAAGTCCTCTATTACACACATATGAGTGTCTCTGGAATTGTTTCTTTAGACAACCTGCACTAACACGCTGCTGATTCTCAATTGATGGAAAATCATTCATATTCTATCTTTCAGACATTTTCAACATGTATGTGTATGTTTGCATAGAATGCAAATTCTCTTTGAAAAGAACATTGTGACTTCACACGAAGTAAGTTAGCATGACTGTATTGTTGTTGTTTCTGTTAGTTGTTGTAGACTCATTCCCCATTGATTGTGCCACCTCGTTTGCAGAGGTGAAATGAACAAGAGGGTTTTCAAGGCTGTGATCCTTTGGAAGCAGGGTGACAAGCCTGTCTCCCAAGATGTCTCTGAGTGAGTTGTAAGGTCCAACCATTCAGCTAGTAGCCCAGTAATTAACTGCAAGCCCCATTGGCATAATGGATTAATCGAACACTAATGTAGATGTGCCTGTGAAGGTAATTTCTTATGTGATTAACATTTAGAATCAGTTGACTAAGTAAAAGAAATTATACTATATTATATGATGAAGTATTTTGCAACTAGTTGAAATGTCTTACCAAAAAAATTGTTCATAGATTGATTCAGGTCCTGCCTGAGATGTTCCAGTATACCCTTTCTTATGACCTGCCCTAGAGATTGTAGACTAGATTAAGCAACTTCCAAGGATGATAAGCCAATCCAACTCTCTCACACTCCCCTCCTATGAGCGTCTCAGGAAGAACATACATTCAACGCTCATTGGGCAGGGTGTCTGGTGTTAAAGTGAAGGAAGGGATTAGAAGAGGAAGAGTAAACTTTGACTCATAGTGATCTCCTACATGTCGGAGTAAAACGATATGCTGTGGGATTTTGAGTAGCTGAATTTTTGGAAGTATATTTCCTAGCCTTTCTTCCGGGTGTCACTCAGTAAAGTTCAACATCCACCCTTTCACTTACCGGCCGATGGTGTTTGCTATTTTTACCATCACTCACAGTTATGTTTTCAATTTCTAGATTGTGTTCTTAATGCAAAAGACATTCCATTCCTCTCCCTCCCAGCTTTATCACTGATTGCATTGCATACATATTGGCAAATCACCATGAAGCATGTTTATATGGACAATTGAGTAATACGATAAAAAGACTCTGGTTACCATAGGTTCTTAGGTAACTCATGTTAGACTCTCACATAAGAAAAAAATTTGTTGCATAACCCATGTCATTTCAGTTTCTGTAACAGCTCTTGGGCATACATAACTAAAAGTGATGATCTTTGTGCCCACATAGAGGAAAACGCAGACTAAAACTCAAACTCACCGTTGTTAAGTCAATTCTGACTTATAGTGATCCTAGAGAGCAGAGTAGAACTACCCCATCGGGTTTCTGAGGCTGGAAAACTTCCCAGAAGCATAAGGCCTATCCATCTCCGATGGAGTAGCTAGTGGCTTCAAACGGCAGACTTTGTGGTTAGCAGCCTAAGGCACAATTCACTATGTCTCCAGGGCTCCTTGCAAGAGAAAATTAAAGATTAAGTTGTTCTTGCATCAAAGTTGGAGTTTGGAGTAAGTTAGTGGGGGTAGGAATGACTCAAATCCCTGATGGAATAGTTGTTACACATTGGGCTGTGATAGGCAAGTTCCATAGTTCAAAACCACCAAACACTCTGCTGGAGAATGATGGGGCTTTCTACTCTAGGAAGCACTTACAGTCCTGGAAATGTACTGGGGCAGTGCCACTGTATCTTATAGGATAAGTATGAGTCAGCATGTACTCGATCATAGTGAGCTAGGAAGAAAGTACAACAAATGGCTTTGTGACATTAGTTTAAATTTATAATATATAGTCTTAATATTTTATCAGAATTAGGTGTTGTTGGTAGGTGCCAACATCTTGATTCTAACCCAGAGTGACCCCATGCGCGACAAACAAAACAATGCCTGCTGCTGGCCTCACAGCTGGTCCTATGCCCAAACCCATTGTTCCAGCCCCCGTTTCAATCCATCTCATCGAGGGCCCCCTTCTCTTCCCCTGCCCCTATTTTATCCAGCATGACGTCCTTCTCCAGGGACTGGTCTCTCTTGACAACATGTCCAAATGACGTAAGAGAAGTTTCACAATCCTTGCCTCTAAGGAGTATTCTGGTTGTGCTTCTTCCAAGACAGATATTTGGGATTTTGGCAGGCCATGGCATTTCGGTATTCTTCAAAGTCAGTGTTCTTCAAAAGGACTTTTCATCGTTAAACTAAGACCTTTGCTTTTCAATACTTTAAAGAGGTCTTATGCAGCAGATTTACCTGATACAGTTGTCTTTGGATCTCTCGACTACTGCTTCTATGAGCACTGATTTTAGATCCAAGCAAGATAAAATATTTGACAATCTTAACCTCTTCTCCATTTCTCATAAGGTTCCCTATTGGTCCAGTTAGGAAGAATTTGGTCTTCTTCACAATGAGTTTTAATCCATACTCAGGGCTACAATCTTTGATCTTCATCAGCAAGTACTTCAAAATAGTCCTAACTTTCAGAATTAGAGTATTTCAAAAGTGATAGGAACGATTTTTGAGAGGCAATTGGCCTGAGAGAGGGCATGTTTATTTCTGGATTAAAATACTTGAAATATGACCAAGCATATAATTTAATGTATAAACTGGTACATGATTATGCAGTAACAGCAAGTATAAGCCAAAAAGGGACTCATTGGAATGCATGGTCATTTTCCTATCAAGGAGATAAAAATAAACTTCTGAATTGCATAGAATAAAATATTATCATCAGAGCTCTGTCATTTCCCTTAGCAAAATAATAGAGGAGTTTAGGGAAAGAGACACTACAATTAAGATAGCTCATCACAAACGGCATACAAGAAGACATTGTCAAGCAATAAAACGTGTTTTAAAAAATATAATTCTGAAAAAAAAAATACAATTCTAGGAGGGTGGAAGGAAGGTGAGGGAGAAAGTGGGAGCAGATTATAATGATCTACATATAACCTCCTCCTTGGGGGATGGACTGCAAAGAAGTGGGTAAACGGAGATGTCAGAGTGTCAGATATGACAGAATAATAATTTATAAATGATCAAGGGTTCATGGGGGAGGGGGCAGCAGGGAGGGAGGGGAAAAAGGAGGAGCTGATACCAAGGGCTCAAGTAGAAAGCAAATGTTTTGAGAAGGATGAGGAAAAAATGTATAAAAATACTTGACACAATGGATGGATGGATGGATGGATGGATGGATGGATGGATGGATTGTGATAATCATTGTATGAGCCCCCAATAAAATGATTAAAAAAATACAACTCACTGCCATCAAGTCAGTTAGTCTCACAGCAACTCTATAAGACTCAGTAAAACTACTCCTGTAGCTCTCCAAGACTACAAATCTTGACAAGTCTAGAAATACTTATCTTTCTCCCCACTAGCAGCTGATGGTTTCAGACTGCTGACCTTGTGGATAGCAGCCCAGTGCATAACCCATTATGCTACCAGGGTCTCTCTAAGGCAATATAATCAGGTCAAATTAAAATTATGGGGGAAAAAAGAGTGATAATAGACAAAATCTCAATGTTTATTTCCATAGCATTATACAATTTTTGCCCTAAAGGTCCATCAAATGCATATTTCTTTAATTATTCTGAATGTTTCTAAATCACTCTTCAATCTTTTATCTTTCAGTTATTTGCTTTATAATTTTCATGAGTAATTGATAGTTCAGAAAAAGCAAATATTTAGTTAAACTTTTACTCCTGAAAAATACAAGGGGTTTCAAAATTTCATGGCAAAATGAAATTTAAAAATAATGGA
>NW_022111367.1:15901423-15903112 GCF_000313985.2 Echinops telfairi
TGCATCCACCTTTCTCTTTTTCACTTACAAAATAGGATGGCTTTCTCTAGGGACTGATCTTTCCTGACCAGAAGTCCAAAAGATGCAGGAAAAGTCTGGCCATCGTTGCCTCTAGACCAGTTTGTCCTTTTTGCAGTCTAGGGTACTTTCAATAATCTTCTCCAGCCCCACAATTAAAATAGCTTGATTCTTCTTAGATCTTCCTTAATCAATATCCAACTTTCACATGCATATGAGGCAATTGAAAATACCATGGCTTGGGTCAGGCACTTCTTAGTCTGCAAAGTGAAATCCTTATTCTTCAATACTCTGAAGAACTCTTATGTAGGAGATTTAGCTAATGCAACATATCTGCCAAAAAGGAAAGAGAGATAAGAGTCAGAAGATGTGAAAATTGAAGCCGAGTTCAATGTAGAGTGGAGCCAAAGTCAAAGAACAAGGACAGACTCTCTAGAACTGGGCCTTCTCAACCTGTGGGTCACAACCCCTTTGGGAGTCAAACGACCCTTTCACAGGGGTCACCTGATTCATAACAGTAGCAAAATTACAGTTATGAAGTGGCAATGAAAATAATTTTATGGTTGGGGGGTCAGCACTACGTGAGGAATGGTATTAAAGGGTCGCAGCATTAGGCAGGTGGAGGACCACTGCTCTAGAACCTGACAGGCAAGAAAAAGTTAGTCCCTAGAATACTCAGGAGCATGCAGCCCTGCCAACCATGTTTATACTTCTGACAACCAGAATTTTAAGGTATTAAATATGTGTTTTGGAAGAAAATCTATTTGTTGTAATTTGTTACAGAATTACTAGGCAACTAATATACGACCCTATGACCGGGGTGCACTTCAGAGTGTATATGAAGAGCCACTGAGAGAAGAACTCACCTACTGAAGAAAGATTGCCTGGGATCACGTCCAGGCTTTGCAACTTCGACATTGCCTAACCTTTAGCATGTTTCTTCCTTTTTCTATAGACATCAGTCTTTTCTACACTAATATGAAAATTAAAATGTTATCATGAAACATATAAACTATATGAAAACTAATAATAGAACAATATTATTAATGCTTGATAGATTGCTGTATCTCCTTCCTGTAATTATATCTCCCTTATCACTAAAAGTTGTCATGGGCTGTGATCCGCAAGGTCACCAATTAAAACCAACAGCCAATCCATTGAAGAAAGATGGAACTTGATGCTGCCGTAAAGAGTTACACTCGGAGAAATTCACAGGGACAATTCTATCTTGTCCTATCAGTGAGTCAGCATCTTCCTGACGGCATTGAGTTTTTCATCAATGAAAGGCTCTGGTGGTGTTTTATGTTGGCTTTAGCCCGCGAGCCACAAGACCAATGATTGGATAACTGCTAGTCGCTTCCAGAAGAAGGAGGCGATTGTGATCTCTCATCAAGGTTTACATTCACTTTCAGAGAAGGTGGGGGAGGTTGGGCCTCATCAGTTCTCTAATCTGTGAAAGAGAGTAGTTTAGAAAGTCACGGATCAGAGATAAACTGGTGACACTCCTGAGACTATTGTCCTTAAGTGCTTCAGGACTTGCATTTTTTATATATAGTGAAATATTTATTTCTAATTACAAATAAATAAAATTTTGTCTTGAAGCATGGTGTAGCCTGGGTAACAGGCTTCACGCCGGGTACTCTTTTGTGGGCGGATCCACCTGAAGACGGA
>NW_022111367.1:15903551-15905190 GCF_000313985.2 Echinops telfairi
GGAGGGCCCTAGAAACCTCGCCTCCTCTCTCTGCCTTTACCTTCCTGCTGGCTGACTCAGGTTCCTGCCTGAGCCCTGTGATGCATTCGCTTCCATGGGATCCACGTGACTTTGCACCCACCAGCCTGGGATCTTCCTGAATTCTACATCATTGTCTGTGCCTGTGTGAGACTGAAGAGGGACTTAGAGACTGTGATCACACTTATGGACTTGAGTTGGACTGGGAAGAATGTTTTCTTGATATATAATTACTTCTTTATATATACACCTCTTCTTACACATGTATGAGTGACAATGAATTTGTTTCTCTAGTCAATCCGGTGTAACACAACAGGCAATAATGACACTAGTGAAGTGGGCATAACTTAGAAAAGACAACCATTTGAAATCACAAAGGCAGCATTTACCGAAGGAAAAACTTCAGAAATATGAAGAAAGGAGCAATGAAATGAAATATATGGACAAATTGGATTAAGTGATGGATTGCAATGAATGGTATGAAACAAAATATGTATGGATTTCTGAGTGTAAAAGTGATCACAGGCTTTGTAAATGTTTACCCAATTCACCACAAAAAGTTTCCAAAAAATTTACATTCTTAGAAACCCTATATATAGGGTTATTATGAGTTGAAATTCATTCAATGACAGTTGACTTGGTTTTGTTTAATAAAAGTTATCTGAGTGTTAAATCAACCTGAAAATAAAGACGATGCTTTTTTCAATCTTTAAGAGTGAGTAAAATATATTATTGTTCTTTTTGAGACATTACAAATTTTCCTTCCAACAGTATTTTACAGTATACAAAAAAAGTTGAGGAAAACAATATTTTTATTACTAAAAAATACATATATAAATTTCAAGAAATATTCCCCTGGCGTTTTCTTCCAAAAGTACAATAAACACTTGAATATTATATCATTTAAATTTAAAAACTAAAGCAACAATGTATGGATCTAGATCCATAAATGTAGATTTAAGGTCAATTTTATGTGTAGGAAAACATGTATTCACATTTGTTAAGATCTGATGACATATTTAGAGTTTCACATCTTGGAATGACTTCAAGATTTCAAAGAAAAAGTTATTGCCTGCTGATTCCTACCAATCTTTGCTTAAAATAATACTAAAGCAGATTGAAAATGAATAACAGGAAAAGGAGGTGGAAGAGAAAGAACAGTGCTACCTAGAGAGAAACATTATTTTCAATACTTTCCTTTTTAGCATTCCAGTAGAAGACATGCTACAGCTATTCATTGGTAAAGAGGAGGACAATGAAACAGAAGAAGGTCCTCAACAAGAAAGGTAGAAATCGTGCCTGCAACAATGGGCTCAGACATAGAAGCAAGGTAGGATGGGACAGGATCATGCAGTGTTTCATTCTGTTGTGCTCAGGGTTGGTATCAGTCATAATTGACTCAATTACAATGAACCACAACATGCTGATTACTTATTTAGTGGCCTCTTTACGTCTGATCTTTCAGAATGTTTCATTTATTTTTAAGGGTAAAAATAGGACTTCTGATGGTTTCAGTCTATTGTTAACTGTGAGTGCCTTCCAGTCAATTCCAACTCATATCCATCCCACATGACAGAGTAGAACTACCTGGTAAGGCTTGTTATTTATGGTCACCATAAAA
>NW_022111367.1:15908895-15909829 GCF_000313985.2 Echinops telfairi
GAGGACTTGAAGCACATGCTGATGAAGATAAGTAATCACAGCCTTCAGTATGGATTACAACTCAATGTAAAGAAACCCAAAATCTTCCCAATGTGTAACATCATAATTGATGGAGAATTTCTCTTAAAGCTAAACAATAATAATTTTGCTTATTAGTTTACATTGCCTGTCTTGAATATTTTGTTCTTTAATGAACTAGCATCAAATTGAAAATAGCAATCTGAAAGATTAGACAACTAAGGTGACAGTGAGTTTATACTAATGGTATGACAATTCAGAAAAACAGGATGAGATATTTAAATGTTGTATGTTCTGCAATGTATATCCTCATCAAAATAAATTATACAAATATATAAGATAATACCAATAAAATATTCTAGACTTGTCTATTTAAGCTTTTGTGGTGCTGATTATTATTGTCATTGTCAATTGTTTTCTCGGTTTGCATGTTTCCCATTGGTGATACCCTTTGATGATCATGAATATTGAACTTTTAGGTTATGGTCATCATACTTAATCTTCTGCTATTTAGGCATTTTTAGTTTTCTGACAGCATTTAAGTCATGTATTAAGGCACCAGAGTTTTCCCTATTTTTTTCTTTGATAATCTTATATTTTAGGTTTTATATTAGGTCTTTAATCTATCTTGAGTTAGTTTTTGCATATGGTGAGATATATAGAACCTTGTGATTGGTTTTTTGGTCAATTTTGCTGGGTCAGGATTTTCAGTGGTTGCATAGTTAAAATCTAGTAATGTATAATCACAGCTGAGCAGGCATAAAAAGATTAGGAGAGTATACAAAATCCTTACTTAGGACACAGCCCTGATGCAACAAATTGAGGAACGTTTCCTTGGCATTGTGGCCTGCTTCCTATATAAGTGGACACTATTGAAAAGCTTGCTTGCTTTTTCTTTTTTCTTTACCCTTTAATT
>NW_022111367.1:15910806-15912598 GCF_000313985.2 Echinops telfairi
GGGAAGGTAAGCACACACTGATGATTTTTGTTCTTTGGTGTCTGCTACCTGATCCCTTTAGCACCTCGTGATCACACAGGCTGGTGTCCTTCTTCCTTGTGGGCTTTGTTGCTTCTGAGCTAGATGGATGCTTGTTTACCTTCAAGCCTTTAAGATGCCAGACACTATATGTTTTGATAGCCAGGCACCATCAGCTTTCTTCACAACATTTGCTTATGCACACATTTGTCTTCAGCGATCATGTCAGGAAGGTGCGTATAATGGAATGACCATTTAAAAGTGTACTTGTATTGAGGGAGTACATGAGTTGAGACCCAATATCCATCTGCTACCCTACTACTAAACCTGAAAATATATGCACATAGATTTATTTTCCCCGTCATCATATATAAATATATTTACATATGTACATGCCTATATTTAGGCCTCTTTGTATGTCCTTTGCCTCCTACTTCTTTCCTCTATTTCTTTGCTTTCCTCTTGTCCCACTACCTTGTTCAGCCTTCATTTGGGTTTCAGTAATTCTTCTCAGTTACATTGTCCTTGTTGTTTTCTTCTCTCCATTGTTTATCCAGCCTATCTTATCTAGATAGACCTGCAGAGATAATAATGCACACATAAAATCTCAACAGTGCTAAACAAAGGGACACATAAAAACAAGGCAATGATGGCAGCAACAAAAACAAACAAACAAAAAGCCACTGACATACAAAATCTAAAAGAGGAAAAAATAAAACAGAAAGAAAAAGACTGTTAATAATTCAAGGTCTGTTTGTTGACCTTTAGGAGTATTTTCTGGTCAAGTCCAATGGGGTGCCATGCCCTGGCCCCAAAGTCTATTTTTGATACTCCCCTGCGACTTCCTTGTTCTGCTCCCCTTGCTGTTCTATTGCATACCTTTAGTGTTTTGCCTCGGTGTGGTGGGGTTGGCTCGGTCACACATCCCACACTAGGTTTCCAGTGATGTCCCATGTAGGGCCATGGGTCAGTGCAGGATGTTGAATCTCATAGTGGGGCCGGTCATATGGTCCACTCTGTGAATTGTCTACTCTGAATGGGGCTATTGTCCTCAGGGCTTGGTGGGACAGGGTGTGCTCCACTCACTTCCTCCCCCTTCATTTGTTGCCATTCCGTATGGGTATGGTAGTTCGGTTTCTTTCCCTCACCAGGTCTATTGTCATTCTCTGTGGCACACCCCTCTATGATGGGGGTCAGGCTGATTCTGGTTGGGGCCGGGCATATAGTCCAGTTTTTTTATGGATTCCTCCTCATGTTACATTGCCCTTCTGGTTTGGTGCATCATGGTGGGGTCTGTATGCACATTCCAGTTCTGTGGGGACACAACCTATATTCTCCCCCTGGGTGGATTAGTGCCCTGTTCCTCCCATGTCATCATCTCAGTTTCTCCCCACCCCAATTCTCCCTCCTCCTTTCCCCTTTCTTCTTCTTTAGGTTGGCCTCACATGTACCTCCCTGGGTGTGGTCTGCCCTCCCTCCCCATTATTCTTCTATTCCTGTGGTGCTGATTGTACTTACCTCAGGGGACTCATGTTATACTTGTCCTTTTGAGATTGGTTTACCTCACTTAACATGATTCCTTCCAACTCGTCCCATGAAATGGCGTGTTTCATGTGATCGTCTGTGCTTTTTTTCAGTGCTGCATAGAACTCCATAGCATGTATGTGCCAGAGTTTACTAATCCACTCATCTATTGATGGAAACTTAGACTGTTTCCAAGTCTTTGAGATTGTGAATTGTGCCGCAATAAATATTGGAGCACAGAGGACTGGTC
>NW_022111367.1:15913645-15922084 GCF_000313985.2 Echinops telfairi
CTTATTAAATCCCATTTGTTGATTTCCAGTTCACCTGTGTGTGTACCCTTCCCTATTACAGTGAGCCTATGAGTTCCCTGAGCTAATGCTCTTCAGTTTGTCCCGATTTCCTCCTTGATGGTCCTTATGGTTTGGGATTTAACTTCTATCTCTGTGATCCTCCTTGAGTTTCTTCTGTACATGGCATGAGGTAAATGTCTTGTTTCATTTTTCTACCTGTGGATATCCATTGTTTCCAGCACCACTTATTAAAAAGGGCATCCACTTCCCACTTGATGGTTTTGGGACCCTTGTTGAAGATCAGTTGTTTATACGCTAATGATTTTATTCCTGGGCTCTCTATTCTTTACCAGTGGTCTGAGTATCTGTCATTGTGCCAATACCACACTGTTTTGACCACGGTAGCTATGTAATATGCATTAAAATCAGGTAAGGCAAGTTGTCTAATCTGGCTTATATACCTTCTGTTCATTGAACTTCAGCCAATAGTCTGCCATATTTCTTACCAATCCTATGTGTTGTTAGTGAACTTTTATTTGACTTGCCAATTTTGAATACATTTGCAAAAAAGCCAAACGTAGAATTCATTTGCCACTGCAGCCAATAACTGTGGTCTTCCTACCAATCACTGACTCTCACACCTACACAAGTCAGGAGATGCCTCCAGCTTAATATCTGGCCTACAGACTTGAAATGTGACTGACTGGGCTTGTCGGCTTCTATGACTGTTAGTCATTTTCTAGATATACTTTATATATCTATCTACCATCTATCTAAACATGTACAAGCATCACTGGTTTTGCTTTTCTAGAGAATCCAGCCTAACACAATCCTGTTTAATTTCTTTCTGCAAATGGAGGTCCTCTTTGGTCAAGACCATTTATTAAGTAAATTCTCTCTTTTGTAACTAATTGACCTTTGGCTCTCACCTGAGATCAACTAAGTGCCCATAGGTGTTTTGATTTACACTTGATTTCTTAATTCTATTACATTGGTCATCATATCTGTCATTGTAATAATTCCAGGAAGTTTTGATTACTGTTATATGATTAACAGAGGGCTACCACAGGCTCAGCCTGGATTCAGAAGAGGGTGTGGAACAAGGGATATCAATTACTGAGGTCAGATGGATCTTGGCTGAAAGAAGAAAATACCAGAAAGAGATACTTTTTTTCTCAGCTCCTCATTTTTCCCCCTCACTCCCAGCTCCCCACTCCCTCATGAACCCTTGATAATTTATATGTTATTTTGCCATATCTTGCACTGTCTGCCATCTCCCTTCACCCACTTTTCTGTTGTCTGTCCCCCAGGGAGGAGGTCACATGTGCATCCATCGATTCTGCCTTTCCAACTCACCCTCCTGGTATCACCACTCTCACCACTGGTCCTGAAGGGATCATCCGCCCTGGATTCCCTGTGTTTCCAGTTCCTCTCTGTACCAGTGTACATCCTCTGGTCTAGCCAGATCTGTAAGGTAGAATTGGGATCAAGATAGTAGGTGGGAGGAAGCATTTAGGAACTAGACAAAAATCGTATGTTTCATCATTTCCACATCGCACCCTGATTGGCTCGTCTCCTCCCTGAAACCGCAGAAAGAGTTACTTTTATTTTGCTGACTATTCCAAGGCATTCTACTGTGTGAATCATAACAAATCTTAAGAAGAATGGGAATTCCAGAACAGTTTAATGTGCTCCTGTAGAACTTGAACCTGAATCAAATGGCAGTTGTGTGGTCAACACAAGGGACTACTGCAAGCTTTTAAATCAGGAAAGCTGTGTATCAGGTTTGAGTGCTCTCACCATATTTATTCAATCTCTATGCTTAGCAAATAACAGACAAATTGGATATGAAGAAGAATGTGATATCAGGATTCGAGGAAGTCTTGTTAATAATCTGTGATATGCAGATAATACCACCTTGCTTGCTAAAAATGAGGAGGACTTGAAGCACATGCTGATAAAGATAAATAATGGCAGCCTTAAAAAAATTTAAACAAATGAAAGAAAGAAAAATAATTGCAACCTTCACTATGGATTACAACTCAATGTAAAGTAAACCAAAACCCTCACAACTGGATTAACGATAAATGGAGACAAGATTGACGTCAAAGATCTTGTCTTGTTTACATCCACAATGAATGTTTCTGAGACCATCAATCAGGAGAACAACCGACGCGTTCATTAGGTAAATCTACTGCACACGTCCTCTTTAAAGTTTGATAAGCAAGGATGTTACTTTGAAAACTAGGGTATTCCCGACCCAAACCACATTATTTTAGAATACCTAATACACTAATGAAAGATGGACATTTAGAGGGAATACCAAAGAAGAATGGGCATATTTGAGTATGGTGCTGGTGAAGAATACTGAAATTACCATTGACTGCCAAAAAGACAACCCAATCTGTCTTGGGGGAAGTAAAGCCAGGCTGCTCCTTAGAAGCAAGAATGGTGAGACTTAGTCTCAGATACTTTGGACATGTGTTCAGGAGAAACCAATACCTGAAAAATGACATCATTCTTGGTGAAGTGGAAGGACAGTGAACATATTGACAAAATGGAATGACAAAATGACTACAATGGTCGCAACTATCAGAACTGTTGTGGGGATAGTGCCGAGACAGAGAGGGATTCATTCTATTGTACGTACAGTCCCTATGCATTGGAATTTACTCTACTGCACTGAACAACAATAACAACTAAGTTTTGAGATCAGGGTAGGTGATGCTTTCTGAATTATTCTTGTTATTAGTGCTTTGCTTATCTATGATCTCTTTGTTTTCCATATAATGCTGATTTTAGTTTTTCATGTTTTAAAGAATGATAATTGAATCTGGATTAAGATCGCATTATCTGTCTAGATCACTTTAGATAGTATTTTCATATGTACAATGTTAAGGCTTCTTGTCCAAGAGCATTCGATTAAGTATATATTTTTTGGTTTCTTGTAGATGTATTTAGTCATTTTCTATGAATAGGCATTTTTTATCTCTGGTTCAAGTTATATTTCTTAATGCTTCATCCTTTGGAAGGCATTTGTAAATTGTATTTTTTCCCTGAGTTTCTTGTTATATATCTCCTTATTAGTGTCTAGGATTTCTGGTGGTGTTATGTTAAATGTTGGGTGGTTAACCACAAGTTCAGCAGTTCAAAACTAGCAGTAGATCTCCAGGAGAAAGATGGGGCTTTCTACTTCCACAAAGAGTTAGAGTCTTGGTAATGCACAGGGGCAGGCTACTCTGTTCTATAGGGTCATTATGAGTCGACGTCAACTCAATGGCAGGTGAATTTGGTTTGGGGTTTGGTCATCGGTGTCTAAGAAGCATTGATAATGCTATGGTTGAAGTTCGTGGCTGCAAATTGCAAGGTTGGTGATGCAAAACTGCTAGCGACTCCACAGGAGAAAGATGAGACTCTCTGCTCCCAGAAACATTTTCAGTTTTGAAACCCCACCAAAAGGGACCTTTAATAGAAATCAATGTGATGGTAGTAGACTTTATTTAAGGCCCTTCTCTCCTATTCTGTAGCATCACTAGGAGTTGAAAATGACAGTGGTCATGAGTTTATTTGAGGGGTAGAGTTGAATTCTAATAATTTTTCAGACTATTTACATTAATATTTAGTCTCTCTTTATGTCCTTGAGCTTCTCTAGGATCAAAAACCCCTCTCAGTGTTCACAGGACCAAATAAAAACCAAATTCAGACTTCAAAAGGAGAAACTTTATTCAAAGGGGTTCTTTCAGGAGGATAAAAAGACATATGGCAACTGTATAGGAGTATTCCTTTTTACGTGGAGACAGGCTATTTACAACTCCGCTCAGCCTTCATTCTGGCTTGCACTTTGCCAAGTAATCAGCTTGCGATGAAAGTTTGGGGTCTTTTTTCTGCAAATGTTTTGTCTAGATCACTTGCATGACTTTCCAAATATTCTAAAAGACCTAAGTGGTTGTGAATACCTACCATTTTCCCAAGAAACTCTCTCTTGCTTCTCCTCCCAGGTTTTAGACATTCTATTGTATATGTCAACCGTTATCTTTTGCTCTAGATATCTTAATGTTTTTCATTTTCCTTCTTTGCACAAAACTGACTGTTTTACCACTCAAATGGATTATGAGTTAGGTGACACATTAGTCGTTCAGATAGGCTCCAGGCAGGTTGGGACACACGAGCAATAACCTAGTGAATTAAGCCTGCTCGGCTTCCTTCACAATCAGAGACAGGCTCTCACACTGGGAATGTACCATGTGCTCTTCAAGATTGCGGCCAAACTGGTGAATGGGTAGAAAACAAGGGGCATCTAAATTCCACCAAGCTGTCTTACCCGTTTTAAGTTGTCTTTCTGTTAATTCAGCATTTTCTTGATCCATGCAGACATTTAGACAGATATGCTGCTTGACAATCTCTTCCAGTCTTTTACTGGTTCTGTGGATAGGTGGGTGGGTGTTCACACATTAACGATTTTGCACAAAGTACTTATTTTTAAGAACACATTCCTTTCTTATTGCTTCAATTTGGAAAGAGCTATTATTAAAACTGGGGAAAAATAGTTTTACAAATAACCATTCTTTCAGATGTAAATATAAGACAATTTAAACTGTCCAAGGCAATAAGAATCAATTTACTGGCTCACATAGATAAAAAGTCAAATGCAATGTCAGGTTTAGGCCATGAATTTGTCATGGCTCTGATTTGGTTCCTCTGTATTTCTCTAAATTGCACTTTTAGTAATTTAAAAAAAAATCATTTTATTGGGGGCTCATACAAATCTTATCACAATACATACATTTAGTAATATTTTACCCAGTTTGTCAAACTGACTTTCTTCATAATAGCAAAAGCATATAGGTAATCTCAAGACCTCACAAACTGATCGCTTTCAGAGCCCAAGAAAGCTGTTCTGGACACAGACAGAAGACAATGGCAAATTTCCTGTTGAGAATGGACACGCCTTGTAATCACACAGATTAACTATTAGGATTTGAAAGGAGGAATACTTCCATGGACAGGTCTTTTGTCTTGTGCCAGGAATTCTTTGTTGTCTTAGATTCCAGGCCTATCATAACAAAACACAATGACGTTTGCCACTTTAAGGAGGAGAAATTTGTGTTCTCCTAGGTCTGGAGACTACATCTCTGAATCAGGGTATGGTTCAAATTCTCTGCCTTGCCTTTTCCATTAATTTCTTATTCTTTTATTAGTTTTGTCCAGAAATTACTGTGTAAAGGTATTACTGATCTTTAGCATTGAAGGAATGAAGTTCGCTTCCATGAATAACAAGGTCTCAGTGTTCTTCTGGATAGTAAGCGGCTACAACTTTGGTTAAGTCAGGACAATGTACTGATTCATCTGCTTTACTGTCTGGAGGTGACTTAATCATCTGGGCAAGGCCCCTGGGATTGCTCGATTTGTCTTAGATTACACAGGATCCAGCCTAGATTTTAAAGACAGAAATCATCATGCCAAGTAGTTATCACAGAAGAGATAACAGAAAAAATTTCAGAGGCACCCACACAATTTGTCACAGTGAAAGTGCTTCCTGCATTTTGATATGTATATGTGTGCACATAGAAATATACAATCTACAAATTCCTCTAAATGCATGCATATAAAAAAGAACATGAGATTATATTTCACATATTTTTACAACTTCTGTTATCACTTTGTAATGCATCATAAACATTTTCAGGTCCTTTAGTATAGAATTAATTTATTCTCTTAATTACTGCACTGCATATGAAGCAAGATTAACTGTGCATAATGTTTAGCAATTTTCATATTATTAATAGATATAAAATTTACTTGTAGATAATTGTTACTGTTGAAAACAATGTTGAATTGACTACATATATTTGTACGATTATGTTAGGGAAAGTTTCTGATAAAGAGACTAAAAATCTGCATGTAAAACTTTTTTTGAGAGGTGGTTAATGACATTAAAAATCTATTTTCAATAAACTAATTCTTTTATATGTACACAATGAGTGTATGAAAATGTTCAATTCTTTATTTGCTCAGAAATTTAGGATATCACCTTAAAAATCAATCCCATAAGTTAAATGATATTCTACACTGTGGCTTTAATGTCCTTTATTTGTAAAGCTAGGTCTCTTTATATTCCGTCATTCATTTTTATTTTATTTTTTCTGTATATATATATATATCTCCATTTGGTCAGTTTATCATTATCTATATATCTCCATTTGGTCAGTTTATCATTACTTTTTTTATTTTACAAGTTTATGCTCATGTTTCCAGGAATATCCTCTGTATTAAATATACAACGAGGTACCCCAATAAAACTGGAATTGCACTGGGTTGAGTGGGTCTTTCATAGTATACATTTTTTCTGTTGAATGCTAACTCCCTGAAAGACGCTCCACTGACAAAACACATGGCACTATGCTGATAGACCCCATGCCCGGGGAACTGGAAGAGGTGTGTGAAGACCTGTGCCAGTGCTGAGATGCTTATACCACCACTGCATCCACAAAAATTTGAACCCACTGCCCTGTGATCTTCCTGAATTTGGCGTCATTGCATGTGTTTCATGAGTCTAAAGAGATTGGTATCGGACCTATGGGCTAATACCAGAGTTATGGACTTGAGCTAGACTGGGCTGGGATGTTTTCTCGATATTCAATTGCTCTTGTATATAAACCTCTTTCTTACACCCAGATGAGTGTGTCTATGAATTTGTTTCTTCAGTCTACTCAGACTAACACACCAAGAATTGAATGACAGATTTGACAAATGTATTAAATGTAATGGAGAGTACTTTGAAGGTGATACGGTTGTTTTGTAAAAAAAATTAAAGACATAACTTTGAAAAAACAAATTCCCTGAAAAATGAAGCCCAGTATAATTACCAACTGAAACGAATTACTATGTGGACAAAATGATAGCCCCTGCAGATAAATTGGAGACAAAGTTTATCTGTGCATATAAATATTTCTTATCTCTATTACAAAATATATGTTTCAGGTACATTTCTTCAAATAATTTTATTGACAATAGCCACATGATACTTTCATGGAATTATTATTATTTTTATTCCTAAAGAATAGAAAGCAAACAGCATCCTTTGCTATTTTCAGTTGTATAACAGTCTTATAGGGAAAACATAGCACAGAGAAAGTGTTGTCATGTTGGAGCACAACATTAAAAACATAATAATGATGGCTTGGAATGGGATCTCTAGAGCAATAAAACCAGCGATGACACATATATGTAGATATAGAAAGTGCTTTATCACAAAGAATTGACTCACCCAGTTAGTGGACATGTTTCAAACCCTTGGGTCTGATGGCAGGTTGGAGGCTTCTTCTGACTCACATAGCTACAGACGTTGATGAAATCAATATTGGCAGGTAAAATGAGAATGGCCTGCTGGATGAAGTGGTGAATGAATACAAGGCCAGTCGTAAGATGGCAGGCTGATGATGTCTCCTAGGATTATCTAGCACATTGCCGGGCCAAAGGCTTGAGTCAAAAGCATAGAAGACAGAGTCCAGATGCAGCAAAACAAACAAAAACCCAAGAGTGTCTAGAAATATCAAGCACAGCTCACATCCCCAAATAATTCACTTTCAATCGACTGGCTTCTCATAGTAGGTGTCAACTAGAAGCGGTTGCATTACATCAGATCTCATCATTGAGGTGAAGACATCACAGTTGCCAAACCTCTAAAAGCCATGCCCACACCGATTGACAGACTCCTTTAACCATCACAATAACAAGAAAAAGGTTCTATCATATTTATATGTCTTCTGAAATTATTGTCTTTCTCACTTAAAAGATATCAATGTTCAAAGGGAAAAACTTCTATAAGTCGATTGACTTATACTAACTTCAATTATAATAATTTACTACAGAGGTGTTTTTTTTAATAGGGGTGTTTTCTTCATATTGGGAATAGAATACATATTTGTCAAAAATACACTACTTTCGATCCTTTAAATTTTTAAATCATTGAATTTATTTAGTGTATAAAATACATTAAGTTTGAGTGGATGCCAAATTTAGCCATCTTGCTATTTAAGCTGGTGAATATATGACAATATATGATCCATGGTTTTATAATTACTTTGAAATTCATTATAAAACAAATGATGTGTTTCCAATTTTGATTGCATTTTAAAATACATTTGGAAGCATGTAGCACTTTTCTAAAAGCTCTTTAATATTGTATTGGTAAACTATATATTATTATTTACATACTATGTACCAGAAAATTTAACAAACTCAGGAGAAAAAAACGAACCATATTGGGGCTGAAATGCATTTAGATAACATTCCAGTACAATCCCACTCATTTTACAGATAAACAAGAGAGTCCATTGCAAGTTAGTGATTTGTGTGTGATGATCAAATTAGCTCATGGCAGGCAGAAATGAATTGGCAGCAAAATCCAGGTTTTCGTTATTCCTGGTCAATGGCTGT
>NW_022111367.1:15922754-15926915 GCF_000313985.2 Echinops telfairi
AATAGTGGCATTTTCTTAAAATAAAACACAACACTATGGAAGTTAAAAAGGCAGTTACAGAAATATGCAAATTTACAAAGGATCATGAATAGCATGTAAGTTAGGTGAGTATGTTTGTATGTTTTAAGATAATCCTATTTTAGCTTGTACATCTAAAATGAATTCGTTCCTTCTGAACACGTGTTGTTATTAGTTGCCTTTAAATCAGGAACCGAGTTACAATAGAACCACTGCTACCATGCCATGCACCGAGGCTGCTATGGGTCGCTCACTGTTGCAGTCCCTGTGTCCACCTATCTCCTTGAGGATCCTTCTCTTTTTCACTGATCTTGTATGTTATAAAGCATATCGAGACAGTTCTCTCCTGATAACACGTCCAAAGGTCAGGAGACAACATCTCATCATTCTCACTTTCAAGGAACATTCTGGTTTAACTTCTTTCCAGACGGATTTGTGTATTCTTTTGGCAGTCCAGGGTGGCTTTAAGAAGCATATTAGAAAGGGATGTAACAACCTTGCACAGGTCATAGCCTTGATACAATTAATTGAAAAGGAGACCCTCAAGGGTGTGAGCTGCTTCCTATATAAGTGGATGTTGTGGAAAAGACTTGCTTCCTTTTTAGGGTCTGGGTCCTGCAATTGGTTATTTATTTAAACTGGTTAAGTGCTAGTTATTTGGACTTGAACCAGTGACTTTCCATATGGCCCAACAATCTTGGGACTTGTCAGGGGCTTGATATCTCACTTGTCAACCTCAGAATCATTCATCTTTGCAGCCACCAGTCAATCTTAGCTTCATCAGTATCCACCACTCTCCAAATCAGAAGCCTCTAAGCCGGCGCTTCTCAACTTGTGGTCCGCAACCCCTTTGGGGGTCACCTAAGACTATCGAAAAACACATATTTCCGATGGTCTTAGGAACCCAGACATGGATCCTCCATCTGTCCAGGCAGGTCTGCCTGCACACAGATATACAGATCCTCAACATGAGGAACTGTATTAAAGGGTCATGGCATTAGGAAGGTTGAGAACCACTGCTCTAACCTAACATCTAAGCCACGATTTAAAACCTGACCAGACATGAAATTTACAGCTTTGACAACTACATAAGTCATTGTCTTGCTATATATTTTTCTCTCTGTATCCATGCAAAAGCTACACTGGTTTGCTTCTCTAGAGTACACAGCCGATGACAACTCCAAAATGTGAAACAGGAGCTAGTGCCTTATTACAAGCAAATATGTAAAATTAAATGTCACCTTGATAATCACACGCTACTTTGTGACCATTTTGTTTGTTTCATAGTTTACAACTAAATGTTTCTCATTGTCAATGGTAAAAATCTATTTATAAAAACTGAAATATACACTGTTGGGTAAGTGTTAGGCTACTAACTGAAAAATCAACTGCTTTGTAGGAGAAATATGAGGCTGTCTGCTCCTGTAAAGATTTACAAAGCCTCAGAAACCCTACATAGATTTATTATGAATCAGAATTGACTTGGTGGCTGTGAGTTTGATCCATGCAGTAATACAAATTAATATAAATAAAATTTACTAACTGAATGATAATTGTGGTTATATATTATATATGTATGAATGAATTTTGGCCATGGGACGTGAAAGATGCTAAGCACTGGGGATAAGGTAGTTGCTTAGGCTGGTTTCTCTGGAGGAGCAAAGTCAGTGATGTGTATATATAATTATGAATTTATAACTATTTATTTACATACACAATAAAACTATAATCGTGTCAAATCTGACTCCTCGCAACCCTATAGAACAGGGTACACTTTCCCCTTTGGGTTCTCAAAGGTAGAGATTTATAAGGGAGCAGAAAAATTCACCATTTCCCCAAGAGCTTTTCAACTGCTATTTGAACTGCTGACCTTGCAGTTAGCATCCCGATGCAAAGCACACTCTGCCATCAGAGCTCCTTATACAGGAATATGTATTACAAGGAACTAGCTCACAGAGCTGTGGAGTCTAAAAGGTTCAAAATTCATGCACAGGCAGGAAGCTGAAAACATCTCCTGACACATGGTTACAGGATCTCATGTGGTTACAGAGGATTCAATACCAGGTTGTTGGTTCACGGGACTTCCAAATCAAAGTTTTCCCAACTCACCGTGACCCTACAGTGACAACTGTTCCTGTGAATTTCTGAGACTGTAAATCTTCACAGGAGAAGGAAAAGGTCGTATCTTTTTCCTATGAGGCTGCAATCGAACTGCTGACCTTGTGGTTAGCAACCCATTATGTAACCCACTGTGGAAGTGACACTCCTCAAAATCTGCAAATCAAATATTAGACTACTGGTTCATATCACAGCAGAATGTGGTGAATTGGATGTAAGGTTGAGGCAAAGAGAGCCTTGCTAGAACATTCATAGATAGATATGTGTTGCTTAACATCCCTTTGGACAATATCTGTATTTATAGAAGTTTCTAGTTCTATAGAGGATTTTTTATTTGCTTATTTTTAAGTGAAAATGTATCTGATTTTGTTTATCACTCCCCTCTCATGATTTTAAAGGAGCCTTGGTGGTGTAGTGGGGACGAGTTGGGCTGTGATCCATGTGATTGGCAGTTTGAAAGCACCAGCAACTCTACAGGAAACAGACTGGCTTACTGGGCTTTCTAATATAGTATCAGAGACCCTCAGGGAGTCACTAGGTGTCGCTATTACTTGATGGCAGGGAGTTTAATGATCCCGTAACACTGGGAAATGGGTGCGATACAGGCAGGTGAGACAGAGCAAGTGGATGCAAGTCTTCTGGCTTTGTTGGGCAGTTGACCTTTGTTGAGCAGAACCTGGTGACTTGGGCTGCTCTTGCTTCTCAGGTAGGTGAAATAGTGTAGCATACCTGTTCATGGGTAGCATCTTGTCCCTAACCTGTTGGGGCTTGTTGGTGCTTAAGTCTAGATATAGGCCTGGGACACTGTGCAGTGTCTTCTCGTGTAATTCTTAGGTGATATCTCAGGCAAAGACTCTTCAGCTATTGCAGCTGGGTTAATCTCATGAGATAAAAATGGAAGGAGCAATGGCTTTAATTTTCAGTGTTGTCGTTAGGTGTCATGAGTTGGCTCTGACTGAAAGCAACCCTATATACCCAAGAAGGAGACCCTGCCTGGTCCTGTGAAGGACTCGCAATTGGGACCTTTGCGCCCACTGTGGCAGCCCCTGCAACAATCCATCTCATGCATGCTCCCTTTCAAGGAGCTTCCTGGTTGTACTTTTTCCAAGACAGATCTGCTTGTTATTTTGAAAGTCTGTGATAGTTTCAACATTCTTCACCTTCAAATGCACCTGAATGTCATCGTGTGTGTCCTGAAAAGAAGTATCATATCTTACAGTCAGAGTTCTGATGTTGCTCAAAACCAAACCCAGAACCTGGTTGTGAGCGTTGCTAAACTGCAATAGCAATTAAATTCTCAACCTCAATTGATGCATAAAGTTAAAAGAGAACATTAATTGTTAAGAAGTGAAATGCTTTAGTTGAGATAGGACATAATGACCAACACCCAGGAAGTTGGAGACATTGAGTCCATAAATGTAACTGACTCACTCCTGCCAACAAAACCAGCATCAATTAGAATGGGTGGCTTTGAATCGAGGCTTTTATTGGAGAGGGTGAATTAATAGATCTCTTCAGATAAATGGATCTCTTCCAATCAGAGCAAAATGTTATAGCACCCGATGAAATAGGAGGGTCAAAGAGCTGGTTGCTGGTCCTTGGGGCTATAGTAACTGAACATTTTCAAACTATGAAATTAATAAAGCCAACTATGAAATTAATCTGACTTAGATCCAAAGAGCCTGAGGTCAGAGGAAAAGATGTTAGCTTCAGGATTCAGAGGGTATCACCTTTGCCCGGAGTAGCTGCATCCTTGTGAACGTAATCCCCAGGAACTAATTGTAGTTCAATTTGTTGGCTTTTCAACTGATTAATTGCTCACATCAGATTACAGAATGGAGGACTACCACATATTATTACATTATATTACATTAAATAAGAGCAATCAGTTCGATATTTGCCAAATCCATGGAGAATCATAACCTAGACAAGTTCACCAAACCATTAACCAAATACAAGTCCCCTGTATCACTGTTTTAAAGTCAATTCGCTTCACTGATTAATATGAGTAATACCTTGAATAGC
>NW_022111367.1:15928189-15929444 GCF_000313985.2 Echinops telfairi
ATAAAAATTTACAAAGAAATTACTATGAAATTATAGTAATAAAAGTGATTTAAATGTTCTATGGATCTCTAAATTAATAATTTTCTGAGACTTTAAATAACAACTTTTAAAATTCCATTTAAGGAGTCCCTAGGTGATTAAAATAGTTAATGTACTGCTTGACTAATAACCAAAAGAAAAAACTGGAGTTATGAATCCACTTTAAACTCAAACGTGGAGTTCTGAATCCACGTTAGACATGCCTGGGAAGAAAAATCTGTCCATTTACTCTCCCCCCCACCCACCAATTCAGCCTTGCTTACTCTGTGGAGCACCTTCCTATTTAAACATCAAGTGGGGGCCCTGAGTTGAATCATCTCAATAATATCTAGAGGTTGTTGGTAAAAATTAAATTGTTATAAACCAAGATTTTTGTCTACATATCAACTATTGCGATTCTTATGTGACTACATCAATCAGCTAATTGTTTTATTCAAGATAATTTGATCTAGTTTCAAAATAGAAGATACACTTTCTTATTTAATTTCCTTCCTCAGCAACAACCATATATTAAAAATCTCCTGAAATACCACCTTTACTTTTCAGGGAAGTTGTTGGATGTACATGAGTTTTTCATCTCTCTGAATAAAATGTACCTAAATTTATTGAGGGAAATGATATACGACAGAGGCTGGAATATAATCTTTAGGGTGCAAATATAGATGTACATTCTATTTCTAGAAAATAAATCACCAACTCTAGTCAACTGGACTTTGTCAGATTTATTGTACATTCTATCCATTTAAGACAGGGAAATACAAGACTCACAAAAACTCCTTAAAGAAGCCATTCTCATAAAAAGTTTGAAATGCAGAAATCAAAAAGGCAGGGAATCCTCATGAAATATAAAAATATATAAAGAGCTTATACTGCTTACCTTAATAAACCCGAAATTCAAGGCTTAATGATCCACACTGTTGCCCACACTGTGCCCACCTCCTTGGGTGTGAAATAAAGGAGATAAACTGTTTCTTGAAAGCTTTATTTCAGAAAAACAAACAAACAAAAGACATTTCTGGCTGAGCCATCCTGACTGGCAGCATGCTCTCCACTAGGATGCACAGACTCAGTTTCCCAGAAAGTATCCTGTGTCTCCATCCATAAATCCTTGCAAGTGGACCCTATCTTAGTGAATAATTGCACACCACTGTATAACAGCTCAGTTTTTTCAAGGAAAACACCATTTTAATCATTTTATTAGGGGCTCATAGAGCTC
>NW_022111367.1:15931732-15950281 GCF_000313985.2 Echinops telfairi
GGGGAACCTAAAGTGTATGAGTGGTTTTCTTGTTTCACAGTTGGTGAAATGTCAGTTGATGACAAACCTTGTTCTGGACAACCGTCAACTTCCTGGATGGATGAAAATTTTGACAAAATGCATGCACTTGTGCTTGAAGACTATTGACAGACTATGGAAGAGATGGAGAAGTTATCTGGACTATCTTGGAGCTTGGTTCACCGAATTTTGACAGAAGATTTGGGCATGAGAAGGGCCACTTTGAAATCTGTGCCTCAGATTCTTACTGACCAGGAAAAAGAGTGTCGAGTGGCAACATGCCGTGCTTTGAAAGAACAGCTCCAAACTGACCCGTACTTTTTCCGCAAGGTCATTACTTGTGACAAGACATAGTGCTATTCTTACCACCCAAAAATCAAACATCAAGCCAGCCAGTGAAAAACTTGCCCCCCAAAGCTCAAGTGAAATTGAAGATCAAGATGATGCTCATTCACTGTTTTTTATGTGAGGGGAAGATTGCATTTGGAGTTCATTCCACCAGGTCAGACTGTTAGTCAAGCTTTCTATTTAGAGACTCTGAATAGATTGCATAACAGTGTGTAACAGAAAAAGGCTGATTTGTGCAGATGGGGGACAGGTTTTGCCAGAACAAAAACACACCAGCAAACACAGCGATCACAGTGAACCAGTTTGGGGCAAAACACAGCATGCTTACTCACCTGAACTTGCTCTGTTTGACAGCTTTTTTGTTTCTGCAAATGCAGAGGGACATTAAAGGATAGCAAATTGATGAAGTAGTACAGGTGAAAAACAAAACCCAAAAAAACAAAGGAGGTGCTGTTAGCCATCCAAACAGAAGAGTTTGAAAAATATTTCCAAGAATGGAATACAGATTTGACAAATGTATTAAATGTAAAGGAGAATACTTCGAAAGTGATAAGGTTGTTTTGTAAAAAATATTAAATCCATTTAACTTTGAAAACTGCATTTTTGTGCGGCACTCCCTTGTATTATGTAAACTTCTTCACTGGGCAGAGATGAAGGTTAGTGCTACATAGTCCTACCTTGTCTTCACTAATACTAACATTTTCTTTTAATATTATGGAGTTTTTTTGCCTCACCTGATTATTTTTCCTGTCAAAGGCAAGAGTGCTCCTTTATGGTGTGATACAGGGAATAGCACCGTCAGTGACAAACTGATGAAAGCCTGTTAATTTTCATAAAAAAATTATTCATAATAATCAAAAAAGTGCATCAACATGGATATTGAGAATAAAAATATATTTTATTAAACATCTGACTCAATATTGTTTTAAATCAAAGATCCAGAAAAATTTCATTCTCTTTATCTGAATAATTCTGTAACATTAATCTCAATATATTCTTTTCCATAGTTTGTTGTCAATCGTATATACTAGAAATATGGACTAGGCAATGGAATGGATTAGAATTTGACTTACATGTTCCTCCAAATTGCCTCTATTACTATCCTTTTTATACAGATTTTTTTTTAACTAATGAAAAATGCAGGAACAAGTGTCATCTATTTGTTTTTTATTGAGTTGAGGAATAATTCTTCGTATATATGTTAAAACGAAACCAAAGTTTCATTTGGGAAGAACTTCTACAATCAGCTTCTGTTAATCATTTTAGAGTTCAATATAACAAAGAAGACAGAGAGGGACATTTTCAGGGGACATTGATTTTTTTTGGATGCTTTGGCAAGGAGATAATTAAAAAGAAAAGCCCAGTTGGCATGAAAATCAAAAGCAACATTTCCTATTAAACATCTTCAGCAGACAGTTGGAAAATTTCTTTAAAAGTTTTGAGTTTGAAGCTTAAATTTTTTTCTAACGTGATGGGAGGAAGATTACCATAATTGAAAATCATATTGAAAATATGGGCACGCATTCTTCTTGGCATGAAAATTCAGACTGTTTTAGCTGCCTGCCTGTTGAGTGCTTGGCCTTTCCAATGCAATCCATTATATGTAATCTGTAAGCCGTGGCAAATGGTAACTATCATTACCAGGTGGTCATTTGCAATGCAAATTCTAAATGCTAACTCATAGATGGTTGACTCTTATGGTTGCCAAACAGCTGGGCTCTCAATCTTATACCCATAGGATAACCAATACTATGATTCCATGAGAATTTATCTAAGCATATTAATTTTCCTTCTAATGTTATCCATCATGATTATGCATGGCAGTTAGTAGATTTTAGAGATAGTATTTTTTTTAAAACCCCATGAAATTGAATTAGAATGGTAAGGTCTTTCTTTGGAAAATTATGTTCAATGGCAAGATAGCACATTCAAAATGATTTCACACAGACATTAAATGATTTTTTTAAACTATTTTTTTGGTAGATACTGTGCGTGTACTCCATGCACAATTTTGATCTAGCATTTTGCTCTATTGTGTTAGTCTGGGTAGACTAGAGAAGCAAATTCATAAACACACATGTATATAAGGGAGAGCTTTTTATATAAAAGCAATTGAACATTGAGAAGACATCCCGGCCCAGTCCAGATCAATTCCATAAGTCCGCTATCAGCCCATATTTCCGATTTCAATCTATAAAGTCCCCTGCAGACTCACGAAACACATGCAATGATGCCGAATGCAGAAGATCACAGGCCAGTGGGTAGAAAGTCTTGGGATACAGTGTCATTGGAAACATCTCAGCGCTGGCAGGGATCTCTCGGTGGCTGCTCCAGCTTCCGAGGCCTGGTTCAGTCCATGTGGCTTGTCTTCTACATTGTTTCCCAGGAAGTGGGAGAGAAAGGGAGAGATGTCTTCTACCTCCAAGGAAGAAGTACCAGATTTCCCACAATTTTCAGGAGAAGGCCATGCCCATAGAAGTCTCATTGGCTAACTCGAGATTGACAGCCTAGACTCCACCGCTACACTCAATCCTTGAATTGACACCAGATTAGGTGACTACCACACCTATCATTTTACTGAAATTACACTTCAAAATTAGCAGCACCTACTGATCAAAACATTCTGCTTCTATTCCTTTGACTCCTTACTTATTTTACTCAGTCTGCATGTGTTATTGGCCATCCTTCTTTCTTAAAATGCTCCCTCAAGTGCTGTTATAATTAAGTATGATATTATTATGTTTAATCACTTATCCCTCAAACTGTCTCCAATATATATATATATTTGCCAAGACTAAGGAAACCCAAACTAAACCAACTGCCAACTAGTCAATTCCAACTCATATTGATCCTATCAAGGATTTCTGAGGCTTTAAATCTTTATGAGATCCAGTAGCCTCAGAGCAGTTCATGAATGTGAGCCAACAATCTTGTTATTAGCAGTTCAATGCTTACCCAACAGTGCCCCAGCTGTTGATAATTACTACTTATTGAATGTGAAACTTGGAAACAAAGAGGAAGAACCAATGATTGAAAAATAAGGCCTTGGAGATAAAAATGAAGCTAGAGATCATGTAATAGAGTTTTGCAATACATATGAATTCTGCACTGCAAATACATTTTTTTCAACAACACAAACAGTGATTACCCCGTGAAGCTTGCCAAATGAAATAAACAGGAATTAAATCAACTACATCTGTATAAAGAAACATTAGAGAAGGTAAATATTCAACGCAAGCAAGGCCATGTACTGACTATGGAACAGACCATCACTTGCTATATTCAATTTCGGGTTGAAGCTGAAGAAAATTAAAACAGACCCACTAGAGTGCACATACAACTTTGATAGCTCCCACCTGAATTTAGAGAATATCTCAAGAACTGATTTGTCTCACTGAAAGCTAATTACCAAAGACCAGAGAATCTGTGAGATGACATCAAGAATATCACGTATAAAGCAGAAGAGTCATTAAAAAGAGAGAAAGTAAAATTCAAAAAAAAAATTTCAAAAATACTCTGAGAATAGATACTGAATATAGAGTAGCTAAAGCAAAAGAAAGAAGAGATGAAATAAAAAGGTGAACAAAAATTTTAAATGCAGCTCAAGAAGACAAAATCCTTACAATAAAATATGCATAGAATTGGTGCTAAAAATCTAAAAGGAAAGAACACACTCAGCATGTCTAATCCTGAAATACCTGAGGAAAGAATTTCAAACCTGCTTTTGTAATATTGAAGGATTCCAGGGACAAATATTAAATGATACAGGAATATTCTTTCAAAAGAAGTTAGAAGAATACATAGAGCCATTGTGGCAAAAGGGCCAGTGACATTCAATATTTTAAGAGGTAGCATATGATCAAGAACCAATGATATTGAAGGAAGAAATTCAAGCTGTCCTAAAGGCATTGATGGAAAAAAAATACAGGAATTAAAATAATACTAACATTAATATTTCAAACATTGATGCATTGGTAGACACACCTTGGCCAACCAACTGAAGACCTGCATATTTGTGCCCATTCCAAAGAAAAGTGACCAAACAGAAAGAAAAGAAAAAATTGAACAGTACCATTAGTATCACATGCAAGTAAAATTTTTGCTAAAGATAATTTTCAAATGGTTGCAGCTGTACATCAGTATGGAATTGCTAGCAACTCAAGTCAGATTCAGAAGAGGACATAGAACGTGAAGTGTCATTGCTGATGTTGGGAAAATCTTAGTTAAAAGTAGAGAATACCAGAACTATGTTTCCATGTATATTATTGTCTATGCAAAGGCACTTGACTGTGGATAAAAACAAACTACGGATTGTATAAATGGAATTCCATCACACTTAATTGTGCTCGTTTGAAACCTGCACATCGACCAAGAGGCAGCCATTTTAAGAGTAAAAGGGGACACTAAGTGCTTAATTTTTAAAGCAGTAAAAACAAGCAAACAACACTAAAGCCAAACTCACTGCCTTTAAATTGATTCCAGCTCTTACCGAGCTCTATAGGAGACTATGGGACCAATAAATACCCTTAAGATAAATGAGGAGAACATTGACGTTGTCAAGGATTTAATTTTCCTTGCGTGCAATAGTCAGTACTCTGAGGAGCATCAGTTGAGAAATGAAGCTGCATTTTGCACTGGGCAAATCTGTTGCAAAAGACCTCTTTTAAGTATTAAGCGAAAATATTTTACTTTGTGGATGAAGGTTTGTCTGATCAAAACCATGGTGTTTTCAATTGCCTCATGTGCATGTGAAATATGAATAATGAATAAGAAGATCTGGTGCATTTGAATGATAATTTTCTCAAAGAATATCAAAAGCATTATGGACTGACCAAAGAACAAATACATTTGATGCAGAAGTACAGTTTGAAGGCTCCCTAGAAGTGAGACTTTATCTCAGGTACTTTGGACATGTATAAGAAAGAACCAATCCCTGTAGAAGGACCTCAGGCTTGATATAACAGAGGGTAAGGAAAAAGAGGAATATGATTAACAAACTACATGCACATAGTGACTGCGTAATGAGGTCAACCCGAACAATTGGGAGGCTGAGTCTGGACATGGCAGTGTTTCATTCTGTTGTATGAGTCAGGACTGCTTGGTGGCCCCTAACAGCAGTCCCAGCTCTTTGCTTCTGTCAACATTATTTAAAATTAAAAATGCATTTTCTTCAATCCTTCCATGTGTTGTTCCGATTGCCCAAGTTATGTTATAGTACTATACTTTGTCAAGTCAGCTAATATTCCATCTTTAGAGAGCTCTTATCTTCCTCATTCATTGTCACCCAGAATGTTGATTCCATTATCACAAAGTCTTTAGTCTTTCCATTTTCTATGTCATGACACCTTGACACTTTCTTTTTTTTTTGCATTTTCATGAATTGCAGTGTGTGTGAGTAAGCCTACATACAGTGTGGGTCTGTCAAAATTCTTGCCATTGAACTTCATCATGCCTGTGCTTTAGTTGAATTTAGCTGTTCAACTTCTTTATTGTTTATGTTTCATGTTACTTATCTGCTCTCAAGATACTTAAAAATTATTTTTAAAAGATACAAGCTATAATGATGGATGGATAGATAGATGATAGATAGATAGATAGGTAGATAGATAGATAGATAGATAGATAGATAGATAGATAGATAGATAGAGATCATAAATTTGGTAGATTACAAACTACTTAGAGCTGGGTTTATATTCTAAATCTTATATACCTTTATCTTATGAATTTAATGAAAGAGAAAGATAATGGAAAGCAAGAACTTGATATTCCAAAGGATATTAAGTGACATGACCATATTAAGTGACATGGCCATAAAGATGGAAATATGGAAAAGCGATCTTTGGGTGTTTTCTTATTTTAGATATTCTGAACACAAAGAGTGCTGTTCTGTGTCACCATAGATCATAGTGTTTGTAGAACAATATTTTCGTACATAGCTGATACTAAATACAGTAAGTAAATACAATGCCAATAATACCTGGAGAACTAACAAAAAGCAAATAATTTCACATGCAAGCAAAATACAGGACAAACACTGAAATGAGGAATTCTGATGTTTTTTTCTATGACCAAACAAAGAAGTTTAAAATGTAGGCAATATAAGCTTTAAATAGAAGTCACTCTCAGACAAAAATCATTATTACCACTTAATTTTTAACCTTTTGGGAAAGTTAGTTCAATTCTGGAACTTCAATTCTCTTATCTTTTAAATAGAATAATAATACATGCTCTAGTGCTTTTGGTTTGTATATTTTGTAATAATACAAACTTTTCTGTGTAGTTCTAGCTTGGTAGCTGTTCAGCCAATGAGTGTAGAGATTACTGTGTTTTTAAGCAATTTGATCTCCAATGACAGTGATTTAAAGGAACTACCCATTCTCCTAATAATCCATTACACCTTCATGAGATTACCTTTTTTGTTGATAGCTTGCAGCAACAGGGAGAGTACCCTTCTGGTTCACTAAGACATCTCCAGCATCAGATTCAGTCCAATGTGCTAGTAGTGGTTTAAGAAAGATGTCTGGTTTTGTAAAATAACTAATCATTCATTCGGGGTTTGTTTGTTTGTTTGTTTGTTTCCCACAGATTTTCCTTTAAAACTTTATATTTTCTCTTCTGCAACATTATCTACTTTCATTGCTCAGCCTCACATAACACTCTACTTTTTCAACTGGGTTCTATAAATCAATGCCATAGCCACGGAGGTCACAGGCAACATTCGTGATTGTAAGGTGAAGGTAGCAGGTTACATTGCACATGGGAAATGTTCAAGACAGAGTTGTTCTGGGAGGGCATACTGTAAACCTCTTTGAGTGCTGATGACAAATGTCCAGAGAGTATGCCACACTCTTTTTAAGTTGTAAGCTGCAACTCAAAGGGACACAGCTCCAGCTCCTCTGTGGTTCAGTGAATCTAGTTCCCTGGATTATGTGGCCAAAGCACCCCACTCCAGTAAGCATTAACATGAAAGCACTCAATCGGGACAGAGAAATCAGCTGTCCAGAGCAGCCCATTCCACAAGCTAGCTTCCTGCACAAAAGCATTCCGCTTTACTTATTCTGTGGGGTAGGAAGTCCAGTGTTCTGTCTAATGTTCTGGTTCTTGGTTCAATTGCTACTGCTCCTCCGTCACCCCATTGGTATCAAATCTGTCCCCTGGATCAAGTAGGTTCACTTCACATGGATCTCAGGATACAGGGGTACAAGCCATTTGCTGCTGGTGAAATCCTCCATCTTGCTTCAGAGATGGCTCCTCTTAGATTCTGGAGGTTGGCAATCATAAGGAATCTCGTTAACAAGCACTCAGAACCGAGTCCTCTTGGAACCTTCCCCATCTTCACTAACCCACATCCATTATGAAAAGGTCTTTAGTTGAGTTACACAAACTATGCTTAGAAGAACCACATTAAATAATTCACTGCCCAGAAAAGTTCTGGGACAAAAGATAGTCTGCTCTTATGACAAAAGAATTTCATTTCTCTTGATTGGCCTGCTAACCACACAGCAGCTCAAACCTACCAGCCACTACTCAGGAGAAAGGTGAAGATTTTCAGAAATCCCAAGCAGCAGTTCCACTCTGTCCTATAGGGTTTCTATGAATTAAAATCAACTCAATGGCAGTGATACATTTTTTTATTGTGTTCCCAAATTGATGGGGGGGGGGGGAAGCATTACTAAGGCACAGTTAAACTGAACTCCTCTAAACCCCATGCCAGTGAGTCTATGGTAACTCACTGCAATGCTGTGAGACAAAGATGAACTTCCCCATTGGATTCTGAGTCTAAACCTTTTAGGAAGCATATTATGCCATTTATCTCTTGTCTTCAACTTTGAAGTTAGGAGTTCAACTCTACCTGATAGTGCCCACAGTGTTCCTTTGCTAATCTTTAATGAAGTCTTAAATTCAATTTTTAAAAGACTAGCCTAGATTCTCCACTATTTCACTTAAATTTCAACAGTATTGCTAAGCAGTAGATATAATTAGAATTAAAACATTAAACAAAAATGCACTATAGAATGATTTATATTTTTAGATGTACTATAAAGATCCGAACTCTCTGCCCCCACATTCATTTTGACTCATCTCGACCCGTTTGAACCTAATACAGTTGCCCCGTTGGGATTCTCTGGCTGTAAATCTTTAAGGGAATATAAATCCTACTGTGTCTCCCATGGAGAGGCTGTTGGATTGGAACTACTGACTGTGAAATTCACAGTTCAGCATAGAACTCAGTATGCCACAGAGGTTGATGCTGATCAGTGCCATTGAGTTGGCTCTGACTCATAACAATCGTATACAACAGAATAAAACACTGCGAGTCCTACAGGCTCTCACAATTGTTTTTATCCTTGACTCCATTGTAGAAGCCACTGTGTCAATCTGTCTAGTTGAGGTGATATTGTTTTGCTGTCCCTGTGCTTTATCAAGCACAATGTCCTTTTCAAGGGACTGTTCTCGCCTGGTAACATGTCCAAAACACATTGAATGAAGTTTTGCCCTCCTTGTTTCTAAGGAGCATTTTGGCTGTACTTCTAAAACTAATTTTTTTGTTCTTTAGATAGTTCAGGACACATTTAATAGTCTCTGTCAACACCATAAATCAAAAGCATCCATTCGTCTTTGGCTTTCTTTATTCAGTGCCCAATGTTCGCAGGCATATGATTTTATTGATAACACCATCACTTGAGTATGCTACACCTTAGTCCTGAAAAATAGCCTTGCTTTTCAAAACATTAAAGAGGTTTTGTGCAACAGCTTTATCCAGCGCAATGCATCAGTTGATCTCTTGATTGCTGTATTCATGAACATTGATTGAGGAGCCAAGCAAGAAGAATTCCTTGATTCAGTCATTTCTCCATTTTCATTATGAAGAATTTTGTTTTGTTTTGTTTTTTAATCATTTTCTTGGGGGCTCACACAACTCTTATCACAATCCATCCATCCATCCATTGTGTCAGGCACATTTGTACATTTGTTGCCATCATCATTCTCAAAACATTTGCTTTCTGCTTGAGCCCTTGAGGTATCAGCTCCTTATTTTCCCCTCCCTCCTTGCTGCCCCCTCCTGCATGAACCCTTGATAATTTATAAATTATTATTTTGTCATGTCTTATTACACTGTTTGATGTCGGAATTTTGTTTTCTTTACATTAAGTTGCAATACATATTGAAGGCTGCGATCGTTGATCATCAGCAAGTGCTTCAAGCTCGCCTCATTTTCAATAAGCATAGTTATGTCATCTACATATCAAAGATTGTTAATTAGCCTTCCTCCAATCATGTAGCCCAGATTTTCTTCTGATTTGCTAAGTATTCAGCTTGAATAAGTGTGGTGAGAGGATACAACCTGACACACATCTTTCCTGCCTGTAAACCTTGCAGTATGCCCTTGTTCTTTTCCCACAAATGCCTCTTGATCCATGCACAAGTTCCTCATGCGCACAAAGAAGTGTTCTGAAATGCCCATTCTTTTCGAGAATAACCCCCCCTTTTTTTTAATGATTCATACAGTCTAATATCTTTGTATCATCAATGAAACACAGGTAAATGTCTTTCTGATATTCTCTACTTTTAGCCAAGATACATTTTACATCAACAAGATTTTACTTGTTCCACTTTCTCTTCTTAATCCAGCCTGAATATCGGGCAAGTCTCTTGTCAATGTACTGCTGCAACTCTGGCTGAGTGATCCTTGGCAATATTTTATTTGCAGGTGATAGTAATGTTGTCCTATAATTTCATCATCTGTTGGGTCACCTTCCTTCAGAATAGGCACAAATACAGATTTTTTTTTTCAGTCAGTTGGCCAAGTAGCAGTTTTCCAGATTTCTTGGCATAAATGAGAGTGTTTTTCAATGCTTCATCAGTTTTTCTAAACATTTTGATTGGTATTTCATCAATTCCTGGAGCCTTGTTTTTGCCTAATGCCTTCAGTGCTATTTGGACTACCAAGGGCTCTATTATAATGGATGGAGATGCATAAAGTGTAAAGCGTATTGGATTAATTAATTAAAAAAAAACATTTTCTCTTACCTATTTGCCTTGTCAATTTTCAAAGATGTCAGAAGGGGATCACTTATTAAATGCTCAGCTGCTAAGTGCTAACAGGACTGCTAACTGGTTGAAACCTACCAGTTTCTCAGCATAAGAAAGATGTGGTAATCTGACTTCATAAAGATTTATAACCTTGCAAATGCTATAGGGTAGTTCTACTTTGTCCTGTAAAAATAGTGTTGCTATAAATCTGAATCCACTCATTGGCAAGAGGTTTGATCTGAGTTTGCTATTTTAACTTTCATATTTTGTATATAGTAACAGCACTTGTCCTATTTTGGTTTATTTGTAATGGCAAGAACACAAACTATTTACTAATTTCATAATGGCATTTTTGAAAGAATCCTTTAAAAGAAATACCATAAACACAATCAATTTATGGTGGGATACTAAAAGAAATTATCCTACTAACTAAATTCCATAGAAGTATCAAATAATCTATTCAAATAGTGTCACTTAAAAATAATTTTATCTTTTTCAGAGACACTTTTAAGTATGCTCATTTATTTCATGTTATGTTGGTATAATTTAATTAATGTATAATTAATATATTCAAATAAAATCACTAACCTTTTTCTCTTTTCTTTTGTTGAGTATAGGACTATTTTTAAAAATATATAGCAACATAATATGGTTAGGAAAATTAAAAGACATAAAGCATTTTACAAACTCTGATCCAAGTAAGCCTGTTATAAATTTGAAATGAGTTGCTAAATTGTCAGCTTTGCTACTTATCTTGAAATAGCTACAGATTTAATTATATTGACCTATTTATGCAAAAAACAAATTAAAAAAAAAACCCCACTTTTACTTAGGCATTTCAAAGAGTAAATAGTGGTCATCAGAAATAATGTAAATGGTACTATGCTTAAGTTTATTAGATGACTTTTTTAGCAGACTAATTCTTAATTTTTGCTGTAACTTCTTTGAAAATCAACAATTAATAATTTAAATATACCATATTTACATGATCTAATTTCATTTTGCAACTACATTTTTCGTCTACTAGTATTACACAGACATCACAATATAACCTTTAAAACTCCAATTGAGTTTTCAGAAGCGAATTGGAAGGACATTATGCATTCATGCTGACAAAATGCTAGATCTCTTCACTTGCCAAAGGCTCTTTAAGGAAAAAAATAGATAAAATCTCAAGCCAGCTATGCAGTCAAAATGATGATCAGATGTTGACAGTTACACTTTTTAAAATGAATATAAATCTCAGCAAATAAATGTCAGCACTCTATATGCAAAGAACCTGAAATGTGTTCTCCTGTTAAAGGAGGCGATGTGAATGAGGGATGCACCTTCCTAACTACGAGAACATTGTGGGGGAACAAATCAGCTCGGAGCTGCTAGGAGAGAATGAAAAAGGGCTGTTAAATTGTTGTTTGTTAAATCTTATCCTATTTACCTGTTTCCTCAAGATAATGCTAAGATCACTTATACTACATCACTCATTAATGAAACCATGACAGAAAAAAATTTTAACTGTAATCTGAGCTGCTTATTTCATTTATATGTGCTGAGAAGCCTTATGTTAGAAAATAATAACATGGTGATAATAATTTTATGAACATATATGTTTTTCATTTGTTTTAATTTGTACATTTCTAAAAATAAAGCTTTTGTACTCTTTATGTCTTTCCTAGCCTTAATAATTATAATTAAATCAATTACTCAATCATTGTATTTATGAATTTATATTTCAAATTAGTGTCAAGGGAAAATATATTTTATTATGATGAAATCCCCAATATTTTCTAGTTATATTAAACATACGTGATTTTATTAAGCATAGCTTTAATAATTTCTTTATAAAGAATATATACTAATTCACTCATACACATGCACATGCATCTAGTGAATTTTTAATCATACGGTTTGCATTATTATTCTTTAAATTAAATAAAGTAGTTTGACTTTTTATCACCTCAACATGATCTCTATTTGCAAACAGGCTTTATTGTAGGGCCCATATAGATAAATCTTATTGATTTAAACAGATATCTTTAGAGTATATGAAAAATAGTTATAAGTTCTTACATGAGATAGAGTGAACTAAGAAATGGTCTATGTTTTTATCAGAGAAGATCTTAGATATTTTTCTTGAAATAAAATATGATATAATCTCTCTAATGTTTACATATACACATATATCACAGAAAGTAATTTATAAGAAAAATTACTATATTTTGGACAATAACACAAACTTTCATCCTGTATTTGTTAATGTCTCTTACCCATCAGAGTTATGCAAAATTTTGTTACATGTTGCTGTTAAAAAAAATTATCAAAGCACAATTATAAAAATACTTTCCTAAGGAATGGAATAGATGCCTAATATATGTAGACTGTGCACCTTATTTATATAAAAAATATGATAGATTAATGTATCTGAAGTTTTCTATAAACTCCATTGTTCCATAGGAAGAAAGATGAGGGTTTTTGCTCCTGAAAAGATACACAATCTTGGAAACTGGAAGACAAAGGTCTACTCTGTGCTACACAAGTCTCTGTGAATTGGACTCAACTTTATAGCCGTGTTTTGTTTTGTTTTGTTTGTTTGTTTGGTTTTGGTTTTGAGGGGTGAGAGCTTCCAAAATATACCTTACTGATAATTCTTAAGTGATTACCTTGACACAAAAGTTCTCTCAAATAAAATTAATTTTCAATGGATCTTCATGAAAATGCTGCATCAAATGTGAAAACGGAGGTATTGTTAGCCTCTGGGTTATGTTGAGTATCTTTGGATGCATCCAATGGGTGTGGACATTAAGAAAAAAAATTCAGAGGGTAAAGATTAAATTGTGTTTTCCACAAGGGTTTATGCTTAATCTTTACACAATCTACGTGCTTCAATCTGAATTAAAAATACTTTCTAATAGCTTCTATCCAAAAGGAAAATGGATACTATTTTATTGATTCACAATGCCTTTTGTTTGTAACCATAGTTTTATTATTGAAACATTAAAATAAGCTGCAAGATGCAGGATGACTGAATGCCAAAACTGTCTTTGATACAAATTCCTGGAAGCCTCACAGTCATTTTACCTCTAAGACCAGCCCATTTTGTTACTAACACCCCAAGTAGAGTGGTTTCCATGCACCAGTGATAATTTTGTCCCAGAATCTTTAGAAATGCCTAGACACAATGTTTTTTTTTTTCCTTTTTTCTTTTGGCTACCCATAACTGGGCACTGAAGATATCTAAGGTAGAGGTCAAGGATGCTTTTAAATTTAAATATTCTATACTGCACAAGGCAGTCTCTCAACAGCAAAGAAGAGTCTTACTCTAAAAGTCAAGCATGTCAAATATGAGAAATGCCAGCTAAGAAACTTGGAAATAGGTTGTCAAAGAGGTAACACGAGAATGAATGAAGTGAAGAGAGGAAGAATGAAGAGGGAGAGGAAAGGAGAAAGAGTCTTGTCAAATACATTGTTTAGTGATTTATAGCTGTCACTGTTTTATGAAGATACAAATATTTATACCCACCTTCCAGTGGTGTTAGCACTATGTTACATACCCAACCAATATAAAAGAATTCAACATGATTTTCTTCCGTATTAAAATGTTCAATTTAAGACATTCTTAAACTGAAACTTTTTTGTCTCTTGAATCTGAACTTCACAGAAAGGTCTACACTCTGTGGAGACTTTAAAAGGCAATGTTCAGAAATTGAAAAATAAAGCTTGAAAATTAATCATTATCAAGCATAAAATTTGTGTTAAAGAGGAATAAATTAGTTTTGGGAAATGTATGAGACATGGAAAAACAGAGCATAGTGCAGGATACAAGAAAAACTGATTTAAAATGATACACAATTGTATTTCATGTTGAATTATTAAAATGACATTTATGACAAAGTTATGCCTCTTATACATATAACTTGCAATAAATGGTGATATTAATGAAAGTATGTATGCCTTGAAATTTGGTTCTTTACTGAACAGAAAGAATATTGCATTTGGAAAGCAATAATGTGGGTCTTGGCATTAGAAACTTTTAATATTTAGGAATTTTTCTATCCTCTTCCATGAAATATTATTGCCTTCTCTATAACATAAAATATTTCACTGTTGGCCTTCTGCTCTTTTCTTCCTGAATTACATGACCATTGAACTCAGCAGGATTTCAGAGAAAGCAAGACTCCAGCATCAAGTCAGTTAAGCTCAATATGGTCCTTTATTGAATGTCTCTGCCGGGTCAGCTCTTCTAAGAGCGACCTGAAAGACCTTGCATGTCTCTCATCTATTTCCTATAGGATACAATCAAGGTGATGCTATAAAACGAGCTAAAAAGCAGAATAGTGGCTTCATATTAACAAGTATATTTTTTAAATGAAGACATAATGATATGCCTTAATTTTAAATATTATTTAATCTGATATATCTATATAGATATTGATATATTATCAATCATCTCATTGAATGATGTCCAGTCCTTGTATAGTATATTTTAATGTAAGTAACACTTATTAATTGTTTATATTTAGTTAAGTTGAATATTCTAGGTAAGTCGATAAAATATTTAATTTATAGGACAAAGGCTGTATTTTATTGTGATACTTGACTTCAACCTGTGAACAATTCTGCTTACAGCAAAGTAAAATCCTAAGAAGGGAAGGAAGATAGCATTCTTTCTTGCCTTTTGTAGTAGCATTGTGGGCTAAATTGTGTACACTTAGAAAGACATATTAAAATCCCAACCCCCGATACCCATGAAGGCATGATTTTGTTATGAAATAAGGTCTTGAAGAACGTTCATTATTTAAGTTTTCATGCAATCACATTGGAGACGGGTGGGTCTTAATCAAACTTAGTGCTGATCTAATGAAAGAGAACACAAAACAATCTAGCAGGTAAAAAAATATTGCTGCTAAAGTTCTAGTTTATACATGCACAGGTTTATTCCAAAGTATGTCTCTGCAATCATCTAATGGCTTTAGACAAATTCTCCTAGCAATACACCTGTCATCATCTAATTAGGGTGCTTTAAAAAATGTCCACTCAAGACAATGGCTTCAATGGGGATCTACTCCATATTTAAGACCCGGTTTCAGATTTTCTTCTGACAGCAACTTTGATCTTTTCTTTATTGTCTCTATTTTTAATAACCTTTCTGTTTCTTCACATATGATGTTCTTGATGTCATCTCATGACTCACTAGGCCTTCAATGATTAGTCTTGGAGATGTTCTCAAAATTCAGGTGAGATAGACTCAAATTCATATTTTGAAACAAATGGATTTTTTGTTTTTCATTTCTGAAACTTCATCCTGACCTAACATATGAGCATTCAAGGTCTATTCCATAATCAGCCACCGATCTTGTTTTAGCTGAGGATATGAAACTCCCCCAGGACTCTTCCCACAGAAATAGTCTATTTGCTGAGTATTCTATATGGCATGTCCTACATATAGAGTTTCTCTTTATGTTTAGGAGAAAATGAATTTCCAATGAAGGAGTCATTGGTCTTGCAACATTTTATAATGTAGTATCCAGATTCATTGCTATCACCAAGGCCATATTTTCCAACTACCTATCCTTCATCTTTATTTGAAACTTTTGCACTCTAGCTGCTAATAATTATCAGGGCATCTGTATTTCACATTTAATCAATTTAAGACAAAGCAATTGGTAGAATTCTATTCCTGAAAAGCATTTCTGGATAGTGCATGTATTTGAATAATAGGGTATTAACTGGAATTTCTTGAAGGTTTTTAGATATTATTCTATCACCAATGTCATTATATTCTAAGATAGAACTTGATATGTTCTTTTTGCACTTTATTTACAACACCTAGGACAACAACCTGTTCTCTTGTACTATATACAGATATTGACTATGATATCATATGTCCACGGACTCTTAATTTAGCTCTTTTGCCCTCTGAGGGTTATATGAGAATGCAATAAAATCTATCCATACTGATAACTTTACTTAATTAATTTAATTTAATTTTAGGTTAACTAAATCAAGATTTATATTAAATACAGGGTCAAGATTGGTTTATGAAGAATTAATACATGTCTTTATCCATAACTGCTAGTGAATCACTCGAGTCTAATGTTAAATGAGGTTCTTATCCTCCAAGGATTGGGTACATCTTTGGTATATTTTTAATGAACACATTTTCCTTTTTCCTCATGTGTTCATAGAAGTTGTATATAAGTGAATTAATTTTGTGGAAACGGTCATTATTTTTCTGGGGCTCTAGTTAAGTGAAAGAGTTTCTGACTAATGCAAGTGGTTCAAAGTGCTTGATGGCCAGATGAACATTTGAAAGTTCAGGTTCACTCACAGATTACTTGGAAGAAATCCTGGAGACCTGCTTCCAGAAAATTGGCTGTTGAAAATCGTCCTACGCTTTTACATAGGCTTCATTTAAACACAAAGACAAGTGGTTAACTTTTTCCTGAACTCAGAAGCCAGATTTATTTACCAAGAACTTTTGAATGTGTGTTATAAATCATTCTAAGTAAAGGAATACTTTTATTTTCTGTAATGCTGTGAACCAATACCTGGATCTTGACTGTTTATTCATCCTGATTTACTGTAGTAATCCACCAAGTTCCCTAATAAATTCCAATTAAATTTCCTAATAACTCCGCATAAATGTGAATGTTGTCTGTGAAGTCTGTGTGGTCATTGCAAAGGATTATTGAAAGCAGCATAAAAGTGGAGTGCCATGGAGAAATGATGACTGCTATCAGAGCAGGCAATGGAAGATGAAGCCTGGAGGCATGACTGACCCCTGCCTTGTGGCAATATGGAAACCAGCTGAGGTCAGGCATGCTCCAAACCCCCAGGGTTCTTGAAGGGGGTTTACATTATGTAGTTTGGTAAGGCAAATTAGATTGGTCTCCCGGGTTGTCATAACAAAGTAGCCCAAAATCCATGGCATGAAGCAACAGAAATTTGTTCTTTCACAGTCCGCTAAGTGAGATGTCTAAATTCAAGGTAATTAAGGTCACGTTTTCTCTAATGGTTCTAGTACCATTGCTTGTCTCTTTCTACTCCGTGGTGACTAACGTCTTTACGTGACCTTTCCTGTCCATCCTTTTCTTATAAGGAACAGATAAAGGACTTAGAGCCCACTCTAATGATATTATTTTCATTACATATATAAAGATCCCATTTCTTTACAAGACATGGGCATGCATTTTGGGGACCACTACTTAATTCACTATACAATGTTTCCACTAAGACCACCAACAAGAACAACTGTTAGTTCATGAAACCGGTAACTTTCCCCAGTCATTCTCTGTTATTTTTAAAGAATGTTATACCTTTTTATAGCACATTCTAGAATAGATCTTTTATGAATGCCAATGAGTCCTATATTTTATTTGATTCAGAGTAGAATTTTTCAAAGAGCAGATAAAAGATGACATAAAATGTGAATTTGGAGCTTCACTGCGGATTTACTTATCACATAGATAATGAAGAATGTTAAAATAGATTAAATGACTTAAACTTAGAAAGCTAATATATTGTGTTATATTGAAATTAACTATCAATCTCTCCATTTGAGGCATAATATTTTCTTATAATGATTTATATTGCATATTAAAGACAAAATGCTTGGACAAATTGAGGAGAGTTTACTCAAGCTGTTTCCAAAGAGAATTCTTCATTATAGAGGAACTTTATAAAGAAAATCATCGAGACCTAGCATCTATCAAAACAAAGAAACTTCCTACCATTGGGTCAATTGTAACTCACCACAGCCCAGTGGAGAGCATAGAATTGTCTGTGGATTTCAGAGGGTAAGAACTTTTAAGGGAATATCAAGTGTTATCTTTCTCCCTTGGAGCAGCTGGTAAGTTTGAACCACTCACTAGATTTCCTTAAGGATTTAAAGTAAACAAAGGAGTCCTCAGGTAATCTTTAGAAAGTTTTGCAGAAGCTTGGAGACTACAATCTTATCTGAGTCATTGAAACCGAACATTCATTCCCTTTGAATACACAAGCATTGGCTAGCTTGAAACACAAATAGAGAAGGAAGCTCTCAACCTCTGTCTTCTTCCCACAACAGGAGACTTAGATAAAGTTCGCCATGGTCGGATGTGACATTGTAAAGACTAGAGCTCAATTACATGATATCTACCTTCCCGACATGAT
>NW_022111367.1:15951411-15980588 GCF_000313985.2 Echinops telfairi
CCATGGAGCTAATGCACTCATAGATGCACTGGATGCATAGTGGTTACAAGTTGGGTCCATGGTTCAAAACTGCAAGCCTGTCTGTGGAAGAAAGGCAGGGCTTTCTACTCCCATAAACAGTGACAATCTCACAGATTCACATGGACAAATCTATCCTACCTTACAGGGTCACTATGAATATGAGGCATGTGCATGCACACACATGCACACACACGCACACACACACACTCACACAAATATAATTAATATAAAAAACTTTAACAGAGCACTTTCGATAATGAGAATTATAATGGTAAATAAATAACTACTGAAATCCAAATACATTTTCATTTAATCACGGCTACGGTCAGGGTGCTGATGTGACACATAACGGACTCATTCAAGGATTACTATGCTTGAAGTGGTGTTGCTTGTCATGAGGTGACACAGTGTAGGCTTTGGCTCATCGAGACCCTGTGCACAGTGGAGAGAAACACAGCAAGATCCTGCACCACCCTCCCAATGGTTCCTATCCCTGAACCCACAGGTGCAGCCACTGTGTCACTCCAACTCATCGAGGGCCTTCCTTTTGTTACGTCCCTCTCTACTTTACCAAACATGATGTCCCTCTCCAGGGACTGGTCTCTCCTGACAATATATCCAAAGTATGTAAGGCAAAGTCTTCCTATCCTTGCCTCTAAGGAACACTAAGGCATAGGAGCTTTCGATGGTTCAGAGAGAGAAACTGAGATTATAGAAACTGTTGATAGATGATTTTTTACAGTAACAGTGATAGTTTTTTTATTCCAAACCCTGAAGATTTTGTAAAATTAGAAAAAAAAATAGTCCCAACTTATAATGGAGATTGTTCAACATTCAGTGTTCATGGCAAAAAGAGAACTAGTGTTTAATAATAGGATTGTAATAGTGTTATTTTCTTTCTTAGAATATTATAGAAAATTTAGAATGGCTATGCTATCTTTAAAGGTGGCTACGAAACTCCTTCTAATGTTCATTTACAGTGAGATTTTGCTTCTCTTCCCATGCAAATCTAGAGACTGTTTCTCTTCTTGAATTTTGGATGAACAAATGAATAAAATTTGGTAGAATTGATGCTATGTAGGTTCTGAACACAGGCATCCAAGGGTTTGGAGTTTTTCTCTTCCTGTTGTAGAACATAGCCGTAAAGCAAATATCAAAGGAAACTGGTCTAACCATCTGGAAGAAAAAAGGCATAATGAAGAGGACTGAGATGAGCCATGTAAGACCCTAAACTAACTGCTGGACTTGAAGAAGGTTATGTTGAACTTGGTCCTAGCCATTGTGCAAATCAATACAAAAACACAATGAAGGTAGCATTGAACCACATAGTTAGTCAACTTGTAGAATTGTGACAAATTTCAAATGATTATTTTAAAATACTACAAATTAGAGTGGGTTTTTGTGTAACAGTGGCTAACAGAAGCAATGATACCTAATTAAATTTGATAGGTGTGTTAGTCTGGGTGGACTAGAGAAACAAATTCATAGATACTCATATGTGTATAACAAAGAGCTTAATATACAACAGCAATTAAATATTGAAAAAACATCCCAGCTCAGTCCAGATCAAGTCCTTAAGTCCAGTATAAGCCCATATGTCCAACACCAATCTATAAATTCCTCTTCAGACTCACATAACACATTCAATGTTGCCAAATGCAGGACAATCACAGGCCAGTGAGTGGGAAGTCTTGTGGATCCAGTAACCTTGTAAACATCTCAGCACATGACTCCTCCAGCTCAGGGCACGAGCATAGATAGCTCCATGTGTCTTGTCAGCTACAATGTCTCCCAGGGAGTGAGCCCACGTCCTGCCTCCAGTGAGCTATTTATCTCCGTACCACCTCCAAATAAGGTCATCAAGGTGCAACCTGATTGACAGACTGAACTCTACCCCTCCACTCTTAATTCTTTCAAACTGACAACAAATTATATAATTATCACAAAGGGCTTAAAAACAATAAACCTAGAAAGTTAATAAATATCAGAGTCAGTTTTCTTGTCATTATTGAGGCCTCCTTAGAACAGGAATTACATAGATACAGTCCATGAGGCGGAAAAAGAAAAGAAAAGGTCGTGGGGAGAAAAACAGAATGGTTTTTTATGTATAATTTTTAATATGGACAATTATATAATGGAGGATCCCTGGTGGTGTAGTAGTTAGGCATTAGCCTATTAATCGAAAGGTCAACAGTTCAAAACTACCTGTTACTCCATGGGAGACAGACAAGGATTTCTACTCCCTTAGAATTACAGTCTCAGAAACTCACAGTAACAGTTTTACCCTGTCTATAGGTTCTCTATAAGTGAGCATCAATTAATGGAAGTGAGTTTTGAGTTTTATATAATGGTAATTAGGTGGTTTTGGAATTGTTCATATAGTTTTGAAACTAAGAAAAATAGTTATACTTGAAATGTTATTAAGTCTTGATTCCCCCCCCCCCTAAATGTCTAAATGTTGATCTTTTGGGAAGCCTAGGTATTTTGGGGGAGGGGGGAGCTGCTTTCTTAGCATACCTGAAACTTGCTGACCACAGAACCTTTGTATTGCTCTGATCATAGAGGCTTGGAAACCAAGAGCTGTCATCAGATACACTTGAGTGGTTCTCACTGCCTTCTTCTAAGAACATAATTTAGCTAAAGGCTATTTTATTAAATTGTCGTTTATTAAATTGGCTTTCTGACCAGCTCAGATGCAATGAGCGAAATGCTAGATAATTGCCAAGGCAACCTGAGAAGAACAATGATTGAGTTTAAAGCTAGTATTGGGAGAAACTTTAGCTAAAACCTGGGTCACTCCAAAGTTCAGTCATCATCAGAGCGCCCCAGATGCCTTTATTCACATGAAATTATGAGGGAAAATGTTATGTGACCATTTCTTGATTAATATATTCAGAAAAACATTTTCTTTAAAAATAAATAAAGAGAATAGATTCAAGAATAGCATACTGTTATTGGTATGTCAATGTCCAGATATGTAGCCTCCTGACAGGGGACTGACAAACGTTGTGAAATTTGAATCACATTGAGTATCTAGTTTGAATTTTTCAGATAAAATTTAGAACAATCTTGGGTTTATATAATTTTACATATGTATACCCTCATTCATGTGTGTGTGTGCACGTGTTAACAAGAATAAACAAGAATTTTAAAAAGATTGTTAACTGTAACACCTTTTAGGACTTGAGTAATGGACATGGGAATTTTTGGGCAAAATTAATCTAAGATTTCTTCCTATTTTCTAGAACTATACAATGGGTATATCAATAGCATATTTTCCATGTGTTTTAATTATCTATTACTGATTTAAACAAAAGGACTACGGTGGGTGTCTTTAAAGACGAGAAATTGACTGGCTCATGTTTGGGGAGCTAGCTTCCCAATTTGATTTACAGCTCTCTTTGAGGATCATTCTTTGCAGTAACTTGGGAATTCCTTCAAGATCCTTGTCATACCTTGGTGATCACAGACATTCCTTAGCATTTATCCTCCACCTGTCTCTCTGTTCAGTCTGTTCTTTCTATTAGATACTTATTAGAAGTAATTAGATTTAGGACCACACAAGCTAATATATAGTTGGTCAAGCGCTTGTGGTTTATATATTGCTGTGATTCTGGAAACAATGGCACTGGTATTTCAAAAGCCAGCAGTGTCACCTAAATTGAACAGGTTTCAGTGGATATCTCAGACTAAAAACAGACGATGAAGAATTGGCTGTCCACTTAGGGGAATGAGCTACTGAAAACGCAATGCATAGTATGGAAACATTGTCATCTACAGAAGGCCTAATGAATGGAAGCAGAATATTGTCAGACATAGTGCCAGACGATGGACCTCTGTGATTGGAAGTTACTCTGAATGTGACCGAGGAGAAGCTGCCTTCTCAAAGTAGACTAGACCATTGGAATATGAATGGAATAAAGCCTGTGAAATTAGAGAGTTGGAGGTCTTCCTTTGCCAAGAGGGCACAGCTTAAGGGGAGCAGAAACAGTTGCAAAAATCTACTAATATGTGGCACTTAACTAGCATGAAGGATGAACCTACGAATATGGGAAGTCATCAAAATATCAAAATGAGATGGAACACAGAAAGAACAATGTCCTAGGTGTAAATGAGTTGAAATGGACTGATGTTGGTCATTTTGAATCAGATATTCACATTTTGCATGCTGGGAGCAACACAATTAAGAGGAATGTAATGGCATTCATTCTTAAAAAAAAGACATTTCAAGATCTATCTTGAAATACAATGCTGTCTGTGATAGGATTATATTTATCTGCCTTCAGGAAATCCAATCAATAAAGCTATCATTCAAATTGTGCAGTCACCACCAAAGTTAGTGATGAAGAAATTGAAGAGTTCTAACAATATTTTCAGTCTGCAATCGATCAAACATATAATCAACGTGCATTGATAATTAATTGGAATGAAAATGTTGTAAAGAAAGAGGAAGGAACAGTAGTTGAAAAATATGGTATTAGTGATGGAAATATAGCCGGATGTAGTATGACAAAAATGTATAAGACCAATGGGTGTTCCATAGCAAATGTCTTTTTCCAGCAATATGGACTTATTCAGATGGAATACACAGAAACCAAATTAATTGTGAGAAAAGAAGATGGAGAAGCTCGATGCCAGCACTAAAACCAGGACAGGGGCTGTGTAAGTTCAGGTTGAAGCTGAAGAAGTTAAAAACAACTCTTCAGGAGGCAAAATATGACATAAGTCTATCTCACATGAATTGTGAGAACATCTCTAGAGCCGATTTGATGCACTGAACACTAATGACAGAAGACCCAAAGAGCTCTGGAAGGACATTGACAAAGAATACAAAAGGGCATCAAGATCAAAGTGGATGTCCAAAGAGACTCTGAAACTTGCTCTTAATTTTAGAGTAGCTACAGCAAATAGCAAAAAAAAAAGAGTGAAGTCCAAAAGTTGAGTAGAAAATTTCAAAGGGTAGTTTGGCAAGAAAAAGTCATATATGATAATGTAAAGTGCAAAGATGTAGAGTTAGAAAATCAAAAATGAAGAACACTCTCAGTACACCTTAAGCAGAAAGAACTAGAATAAAATTCAAGTCTTGCATTGCAATAGTGAAAGATCCTATGGGGGGAAAATATTGAATGATGCAGGAAGCATCAAAAGAAAGCAAGAAAATCAATCACTGTACTGAAAGAAACTAGCGGAAATTTCACTACTTCAAGGAGTAGCATAAAATCAAGACCCATGGGTTCTGAATGAAGAAGCTCAAACTGCACTGAACGCACTTACCAAACACAGAGTTCCAGGAATTGATAGAAAAGAGTTGAAATGTTTCAACAAGTGGATGAAACACTGGAAGCACTCTCATCTATCCCAGGAAACTTTGAAGACACCTACTGGGAAAACTGACGGGAAGAGATCTATATTTGTATCCAATCCGAATAAAAGGGGCCCAAGAGGATGTTCAAATTAGAGATCCATAGCACTGATATGACATGAAAGTAAAATTTTGCTGAAAATCCACCAACAGGAGCAGAAAAATATTTACTTGTGTTTTACTATGTTGAGGCATTTGCCTTCGTAGATCATAACAAACTACATATAGCCTTGAGAAGAATGGGAATTCAAGAACTTGTAATGCATCAAGATGTAGTTATATGAACAGAACAAGGGCATGCTGTATAGTTTAAAATCAAGGAAGCTGTGCAACAGGTTTGTGTCCCCACACCATGCTTATTCAAGTGTACACTGAACAAAATTCAGAGAAGCTGAATTATATGAAGAACGGTGAAACATCAGGATTGGAGAAAGGCTTGTTAGCAACCAGCAGTATGCAGAAGACACAACCTTGCTTGCTGAAAATGAGGAGTGTACGAATTATTTGCTGATGGAGATCATGGATTGTAGTCTTCAGTGCGGATTCCAATTCAAGGTAAAGAAGACCCACTTCTAAGAACTGGACCAATTGATACCAGCATGGTACATAGAGGAATGATTGAAGATCTCAAGGACATCAATGTGCTTGGACCCATAATCAATGTTTATGGAAGCAACAGTCAAGAGAGCAAAAGACAAGATGTATTGCATTAGGTAAACCTGCTGCACAAGAATTCCTTAGAGTACTGAATAAAAAGAAAGGTGTTACTTTGAGGACAAAGGCATGCCTGCCCATGGTATTTTCATTTGCCTCATATACATCTAAAAGTTGGACATTGAATGAAGAAGACCCTAGAAGTATCGACACATTTGAATTGTTGTGCTGGAAAAGAACAGTGAAAGTACTGAGGACAGCCAAAAGGGGGATCAAATCTGTCTTGGAAGGTGTATGGCCAGAGTGACCCATGGAGGTAAGATGGTCAAGATTTCATCTTAAATATTTTGCTCATGTTCCTTGGAGAGACAAATCCATGCTTAGGAAGGTGGAGGGGCAGTGAAAAAAGGACAGCCCTCCAGGAGGCGGGCTAACACAGTGACAGCAAAAAGGGACTCACTGTAGGATCAATTGTGATGATGGGGCCGGCCAGGCAGTGTTTCGTTTTGTTGTGTATAAGGTTGCTATTGGTTGGAATCAAGTCAATGGCACCTAACTGCAAAAACCACTTCTACAGTCAATACTTGATTTGGCACACAATCAATATGCATGGATAAATATTGACATTGGAATGCAAATATTGGAAACAAAGAGGAAGAAATAGTGGTTGGACAATATGACCTTGGTGATAAGAAAGAGACTGGAGGTATCGTGATAGAATATTGCAAGGATAATGGGTTTCTTATTTCAAATAGCTTTTTAAACAACAAAGACAGACACTGTACACAGAGACATTACAAAATGAGGTACAATGGAATCATTGTACATTTGTACAATCATTGCACATTGTGCATTTATAGAAAGAAACAATGAAGGCTCAATATTAGCTGCCAAAGTGAGATTAGGAATCAAATGTGGAATAGGCTATGAATTGTAGGTTCAGGTCAAAATGGAAGGAAATTGAAACAAGTCCACAAAAGCTAATATACAACCTTGAGTATACCCCACCTGAATTTTGAGAACATTCAAGAATGTAGTTGATATATTGAATATTAATCACAGAAGCCTGACCAGCTGTTGGATGCCACTAATAACTTCATACAGAAGAAAGAAAAATATCATTGTGGTAGTTACATATTCTGGTGTCAACTTGTGAAGGGGTAGAGTCTAGTCTGTCAATCAGGTCACAGCTTGATGACCTCCATTGGAGGTCACTGATATAAATAGGTCGCTGGAAGCCTGACACAGGCTCTCTCCCTGTGTGACATTCTTGTTGACAAGCCACATAGTGATTGGTTTAAAATAATTAACGGTGTGCATTGGGGTTGTATCCATTCAACGTATTTATTAAAAATGTATGCCGAGAAAATAATCTGAGAAGGTGCACGACATGGAGAAGAATGCAGGATCCAGTTCAGAGGCAGCTAATTCAATACTGGTAACATGTAGATGTCACAACCTTGGTTGCCGAAAGTGAGGAGGACTGGAAGTACTGGCTGATGAAGATCGATGATTGCCACCTTCAGTATGAGTTACAACTCATTTTAAAGAAAACCGAAGCCCTCACAATGGCTCCAATAGGTGATACACTGTTTAATGGAGGGGGGAAAATGAAGTTGTCTTGGATCCACAGGCAATGCTTATGAGAGTGGTAGTCAAGAAATCAAGGAACATGCTGCAGGGAGCAAATCTGCTGCATAAGTCATCTGCAAAGTGTAGAAGGGCAAGGGCCAAGTGCACCTGATCCAGGCCATGGTGTTTTTCGCTTCCCTCATATGCATATATATGCAAGGTAGACAACGAGTAATGCACATGGAAGAATAAATGATGGATCTGAATTACGGGCCTGGAAATGAATTTTGAAAGAAACATGGACTGCCAAAGAACAAACAATTGGTCTTGGAAGAAGTAAATACTCCTTAGAAATGAGGATTGGGAGTTCATATCTCATGTACAGGATGTCAGGGGAAACCAGGCTTCTGAAAATGACATTACACATGGTAAAACAGAAGACCAACTAAAAAAGAAAGAACATTGAAGAAATGGAGTTGCACAGTGGCTGCAACAATGGGCTCAAGTGTAACAGTGACGGTGCGGATGGCGCAGGATCTGGCAGTGTTTCCCTCTGTGGTGCATAGGGTGGTCATGAATCGGACCCATTGACCCAATGGCACCTAAAAACAAGAATAAATTTAGCTTTGAGGACCTAGCTGTTTTATAACTTTGCATATCTTAGACAATGGAATTATTCCAGATAATTCTATGATGAATTTTTATTGATTCCATGATACATTTTTATATGCATTCAATTCAGTTAAGTATAATTGAAGTCAATTTGGTTCAAAAGATGTAGCGTGAATAAACAGACTCCCACAGAATGTACCAGAAAAAATAAAATGCTTCCATTTTAACAACCATGGAAATCATGAGTAAATCAATTTATATTACATATATTCTGAAATACAGATTTTCCATAACATATATTGAAATTATATGTATTTTTCTTATACTAATTTATTCTTTATCTCACAGTTAGTTCATTACTACTTATAATTACCTTGAATCTATTATTTAATTGACCCAGTAAATGAAATGAGGCAAGTATCATGAAATTTAGTGGAATCTATAAAGTTAAATTACTATTAAAACTTTATAAGGTGTATCAATACCATTTAACATATTCTATTGTATTTAATATTTTAAAAATAATTTTTCATGTCATTAAATCTATACAATATATATTTGGGGGATATTATTGTTGATATATGTTAATTTTATTTTCAAATAATTAGCACTTTTTTTACTGTTTATGTAAAGTCTGTTCAACATTGATAGATTTTCTATCTTCCAAAATATTCTCTAACAAAATACAGTTTACATTTTTTTTTCCATTGTTGGGACTGACAGAAGTGAAAAGCATACCTATTTTTTAGAAAACGTTCATTCCTTTCCCAATTCCAGATCTGTTTAGGAGGCAATGGGTTTCAATCAAAGACAGAAATAGACTCTTTCACGGTATCTTTGAAGTGACATTTTTTCTCTTGCTATAGAATTATAAAAATCTGTGTTCTGTTTATCATATGGAAGAAAATTAATACAATATAATATGGAAGTAATGAAAGAATTGACATACACTTCCATTTCTTTATTTTTTGGTTCATAAAATGATCAACTGAAATGTTATGGTCATCAAAATGAGTTAAATGTGAAGTTGTTACCAGAGGGTCTTGGGAGTACGGACTCAATAGTCACTCTGCAGAATAAAAATGAGGCTGTCTGCCTCCATGAAAATTTACAGCATTTAACCTCAATGTGTCAATTCTGCAAGTTGGAATTGATTCAATGACAGTGATTTAATATACATATACATATACATATATATATATAGTCTATACAAAGATGTTCTAGATATTTGAGCATGGTTTCTGTGTACATTTCTTCAATTGACTGGTTTATGATCAGAGCCCCATCTAGTTGATCATGGACAATGTTTTTGAAATAAGACCCAAAATATCATAAGGCAGGAACTTTATATTTCTTCAGACTCACGGCATGTCCAGCAGGATTTGGGAAGAGGGTTTGGAAGTTTTAAGCTCCCTATGGCATATAATTGCTTTGCAAAAATTTAGTCTATGAGATGTTACACACATCCGGACAATCATATTTAGTGTATATAATATAAATTAGTTACTATGCATAGTAGAAAATGCATAATGAAGAGGCAGCATCTTTTGTTTGCTTGGGAAGAAGTTTAGATCCAGAGGACACAGGTTCTGCTTCTAGCTATTCTAGACTAGACAACCTGCAAAGAAATCTTCTAATTCTGGCTCTGAGGATTTCTTTTCTTTATTTTTGTTTTGTTTATTTTCACATCCTTTTACCACAGCTCAATCTTCATGAACTGGTGAAACATTTACAAATGTAGATTGCAGGAGAGTTGATTGTTTTAGTTTTCCTTGTTATAATATGTTACTTTTACAAAAATTAGATAGCTCCTTTGGAAAAGCAATTTGGCAATATTTTGGCCACTAATGTAAGGAGCCCTGGCTGTCTAGTGGGTGATACTTTGCATAACCTCAGGAAGATGAGGAGACTTTCTACTCAAGGAAAGGTTATAGTCACAGAAACCCTAAGGGGCAGTTTTGTTCTCACCTGTAGTGCTGCTCTTAGTCATAATTGACTAGATGTCAGTGGCAGTGGTGGCTATAGTGAGCTTTCCAACACATAACTTAAAATATTTTACTGCAATTGTGCTCCTAAAAATATTATATTTTTGCTAACTGTATATTGTCCAGCAATATGGGAATAGCTATTTCAATTAGACTATATACATGATAAAGCAGTTTTCAATCATTATTCACATTAATTTATAAATAAGAAACAATGTTTCTAGTAATACACTAAAATATTTCATGAAGACCACAGAAAGAATATAAAGAACACATTTTTAAATTTGTCAATTATTTCTTATATGGTTTCTGCCTTAGGGAACCTGCTAAATTTTTGCTTAGTGAAAAGGAAAACATTTTTCTCCTAAATTTTCTTCTGTCGGTTTTATTAGTTTGCATCTTACAGTTAGGCCTCTTGTGTTAGTCTGAGTAGACTAAAGAAGCAAATCCAGGGAGACATATGTGTATAAGAAAGAGCTTTATATACAAGAACAATTAAATATTGAGAATACAGCCCAGCCCAGTCCAGACCAAGTCCAAAAGTCCAATACTATCCCATATGTCTGATATCAGTCTATAAATTCCTCTTCAGATTCATGCAACACATGCAATGACACTGAATGCAGGAAGATCCCAGACCAGTGGGTGGAAATTATTTTGGATCCAGCAGCAGTGGAAGCATCTCAGCTTTGGCAGGGGTCTCCATGTGACTCCTTCGGCTCCAGGACTCTAGTGTAGCTCCATGTGTTTTGTCCTCAGGAATGTCTAGTAGGGAGTGAGCATGTGTCCTGCCTCCAGTGAGCTATTTATCTCCTTAGTACCTCCAAATGAGGTCATCTACTTGTGACATGATTGACAGGATAAACTCCATCCCTTCACTCTTAAGTCTCAAATTGACAACAGATTATGTAACTACCACACCTATTCTCCATTTTAAGGTGTTTCCTTTTTTCTCCATGTTATGTAATAGAAGTGTAGCAGTTACTTTGTGTTGCATGTTGGGGTAAGTTTATTACAACAAAGAAAATATATTTTAGCTATTGAATTATTTTGACATCAATTTTGGAAAATACTGGCCCTTAAAAGTGTACTAAAAAGACCCAGGTAACAAGTACAACATGAGTCCACTGAGGTAAGCTTCAACAGCAAAAAGGGCAGAAGGAAATAGCCACTAAATGCATAAATCCCCAGGGCAAGGCCCAGGGACTCTGGTAGGGTTCCGACCCAACCCAGAGATACATTTGGCAGCCAATTAAAAAGGAGGGGTTGGGAGGAGGGGGTGGATAGTGGGGGACCATGCACTAACCCACCCTTGGGGAAGGTATTTTTTTTGTCTCCAAAGGAAAGGGAAAGAGTGACCAGATCTCAACCTGGTATACCAAGCCTTGAGGACAACATATTGGTATGCATCTGCGAACCAACAGAGAAATCTTTGGGGCCAGCCCCAATCCCAGCTACTTCAACCCTCTCCACAGAAGATTGCATCCATAGAGGGTACCACTGCAGATACAGCCCCAGGAGACTGGTGGGTCTCCCAGATCACACAAGCACAAACTAAGGGGGAAAGAGAGAGAAAGAGAGGGGGAGAGAGCGAGAGAAAATCACATCCTTGCCCAACAAGCACTGAGGATGACACTCCTGCTTGGAGAAGCCAAGGCACAGAGAAGACCATAGGCCTGGCCCCCACCATAAGATACAACATCCCCACACTGACCCACAGCTCTGTATGGGGCAGCAATGGAGACAGTATGGGAATCATGCAGGTCTAACCCCCACATGGGGGTGAAACATGAAGGGAGCACAACAGAGCTGCTAGGGGAGCAAAGTAACCTTGTTCCTGAGGAATCCAGAAAATAGACTTCAGACTCAGAGGGCAGGGCTAGAAACCTCATCAGACTAAATGGTGAAGAAATCTGGTGGTGGCCAGAAATCATACAAACCTGGAACTATTTATAGGCCCTTTCTTTTCATTTTCTTCTTCTTCTTTTTCCATCTTTTCTTCTTTTTAATGTCTATCTATATAAGATAGGCAAGATAAACAGTCTCAAGGATAAAACAACAGGACCAACAGTTTCAGGGGGACAGGGAAAGGGGGGAGGGGGGAAAAGGAAGGGGGCAGCCAACAAACTCAGGGGCAAGGGAAGGAGGAGAAGAGGGGGGACTGATTGCAAGGATTAATGTATAATACACCCCACACCCAGGGGACAAACAACAAATGTGAGTTTAGGGAAATAGCAGCTGGTGTAAGATATGAATATAATAACAATAATTTATAATTTATCAAGGGTTCATGAGGGTGGAAGGGGAAAGGAAAGTAAAAAAGAGGAGCTGATACCAAGGGCTCAACTAGAAAGAAAATATTTTGAAAATAATGATAGCAGCATATATACAAATGTGCTTGATTCAATTGATGTGTGGATTGTCATAAAATCTGTAAGAACCCCTAATAAAATGATATATATATATATAAAAAATTTAATATACATATTTAATCAATACATTGGGAGCGCATACAATTCTTATCAAAATCCATACATCCTTCCATTGTGTCAAACACATTTGTTGCCATCATCATTCTCAAAACATTTACTTTCTACTTGAGCCCTTAATATCAGCTCCTCTTTTTTCCACCTCCCTCCCCACTACTCCCTTGCTAATGAACCCTTCCTAATTCATAAATTATTATTATGTCCGATGTCTTCCTTCACCAGCTTTTCTGTTATCCATCCCCCAGGGAGAAGGTTATATGTAGATCCTTGTAATCGGTTCCCCCTTTCTACCCCAGCTTCCCTCCACCCTCCAGGTATTGCCACTCTTACCACTGGTTCTGAACGGGTCATCTGTCCTGGATTCCCTGTGTTTCCAGTCCCAATATGTACCAATATGCATCTTCTGATCTAGACAGATTTGTAAGGTAGAATAGGGATCATGATAGTGAAGGGTTGTAATACTGTGGTTACTTTAAAGAAACAAATATAGAGAAACTCATGTATAAGAGAGAGTTTTATATAAAGGTTAAGTGTGCATCAAGAAAACATCCCAACCCACTGCTGCCCAAGCCCACAAACCCAACATTAACCCATATGTCCAACACCAATCCACAAAGTCTTCCTCCATCTCACAAAACACACACAATGACACCGACTGCAGGAGGAGAGCCGAGTCAGTGAGTGTGTAAGCATCTCAGGGCTGGCAGGAGTCTCCACATGGCTGCTCCAGCACCCAGGGCTGCATCAGGGTAGGTCCATGTGACTTCTCCTTGGGGATATCTTGCAGGAAGTGAGCCTTGCCAGCTGAAGCAGGGAACTGGCTAGGGCAGCTGCACCCTGGTCTGACCATCACAAAGCAATAGAACCGAGAACTAGAAAGGGGAGGCTCCCAGAGCCATTTATCCCTCTGCCCTTCAATTAACCCCACATGTGTTTATCGGCCAGGTTGGCACAGTAAACTAACTACCTCAAACTCATATCCCATTAATAAACCAATCCAATTAATACGCATCAGTTGTTTTCAATTAAAATTTGAATGCTGTGTGGTTAGCTATCAATGTACACCAGAATTAAAAATAAGGGAAATGCTAATAAAAAGAGCAGTGAAATCACACTAGAATTATTATGAGGAAAAGAAGAGGGAGAGTGATAAGGATAGAATACTTCAACATTTCTTTGAAGACTTCAAACATTTCTTCGAAAAGTAAAATTTAGAGATAATGTAAATTGTCCAGGAACTTTATTTGGCCTCCGTACCTTTGGGATACATAGATGCAATATGCTTTTAGGCATGTTAAGATTGAGTGGTGCTGAAAATGATATATGTATATGAAACCTGTCAAATGTAATAAATGTATTTGAAGAATATGACTATGAATACACTTATATTTAACATTTTATCTATATTTTTGTCTATGACTCTAACTTCTGCACAAGATCTATTTAAAGTGTTAAATAACAAAGATGTCACTTTGAAGACTGAGGTACACCCTGTCCCAAGCCATGATCTTCTTAATTATCCCATAAGAATGTGAAAACTGAACAAAGAATAAGAAATACCAGAGAATAATGGATGCCTTTGAAATATGATGTTGGTGAATAATATTGATAGCACTGTAGACTTTTAAAAGGAAAAAATAATCTATCTTGGCGAAAGTACAGCTGGAGTTCTCCATCAGAAGTAAAATGGGCAGATATCATTTCCTGGCCTTTGGTCGGGGAAGCTGGAGAGAGCAGTCCTTGGGAAAGGAGTAGAGGATCAGTGAAAAAGAAGAAAAACCCGGTAAGATGGATTCACACGGAGCTGCAACAATAGGTGCAAACACAGCAATTGTGTAGCTGGCTTGGAGAAGACAATGTTTTTTCTGTTTCTACATAGTATCACTATGATTTAGAACTGACTTGATGACGCGTACCAACAACCTATCTATGACTTTAAAAATTATATCACATTGAGCAATGTAATGCAGCCAAATGAGGGTAATTTTGAGAGAGAAGGAAACAAAATAAAAATTGTTCTCATATTTTTTTTTTAACAAAAGGGTAAGCGTTTATTTGGAGTTGGTTTTCTGCTGGGTGGTACTGAGGCCCTTCAAGCAGAGTTCAGGAGCTCCTGTATGGCTCCCTGCTGTTCGGGACTGAGCTGCCCGATGCATTCAGTCCACAATCCTCCAGATGTCTGTACTGGGTGAACTACATTAGCCAGACGTTTGGCACAAGGATCTTCATGCTTGTTCTCATATTTTTATAATTTATTTAATTCAGTAACTCAGTAAATTATCTCCTAAAGAAAGTATCATGGTCATGCCTCTTTCCCTATCTGATTTTATTCCCCAACTTTACATCTTAAAACAAAAGGCAAAACAAAACCAAATCCCTGATTTTTACATTTTATCAATTTATATATAGCTGTTCTGGCAAATCTGAATTGATACTGACAACTTAATTCATTCTCAATAATGTACATAAATTTAACTCTATAGAGTTCAAGAAATAATATTATTTTTCAATTAGAATGTTGCTATGCCATTGCATTACCTTTCCAGGGTAGTATGATTAATTACCAATAGTATATCTCAGGATTTTGTAAATAAAATAAGGTGTTCAATCTCTGCATTAAATAAGTAATTTAAAAAGACTTGATATTCAGTCTCAAATCAAGTTTTATTACACAAATTAGAAGACACTTCTAAAATAAAAATGTTGCAGTTACATAATTTCATGTCAACTTGAAGATATATGAAAGTATAGGGTGGTATTCAACCTGTCAATCAGGTCACAGACTGATGGTGCCTCCTTGTGGGCATGTCCTTCTCATAAGGAGGGTCTTAAGAGCTCCCCTTCTCTCGCTGGCTTCACCTTCCTGCTGGCTGACCCTGGTTGTTGCCAGGACCCTAAATGTATTTACTGCCATTGTATCCCACAACTCTGCCCCCACCAACCTGTGATCTTCCTGCATTCTGCATCATTGCTTCTGACTGCATGAGTCTGAAGAGGAACTTATAGGACATATGGACTTGAGTGGACCCGGGCTGGGATACTTTCCTGTTACATAATTACTTTCTTATAGAAAGCTCTTCCTTACACATATCTGAGTGTCACTGGATTTGTTATTCTAGTCATCCTGGCCTAACACTTTTTGATGCTACCTTAGGAGTGGGGACTGGAGAAACAAATCATGACGATGGAGAGTGGATGCTTGTGTGACATCGGTCCATTAGTAGTTTTTCTTTGGCTAGCCAGAGGTCAGAGGGGGACATGTTGTTTACTCGATTGTTTTCTGGAAAGGATATAGGAAGTGAAGGTTTTGATTCCTAGAAATTGTCTTCGGACATTCCTAAATGAAATGGTGAAGATGAATAGTGTTCCATCTTTGCATTCAATAAATAATTGATAAAAAGTTAACTATGCATGCCTTTGGGAAAATAATCAGTCTCAAATCGGTAGTTTTATAATATATATTAGAAGACATTTCCAAAAAAAATATTCTAGAACACTAGAATTGCAACAATCGGAACAGTTACTAGTTGTTTTATTATGGAATCAGAGCACAAGGTGATGGATTCTGGAAAACTATGATTTTGACATTGAAATGGCCTTTAGAAATTGTCACACTGTCCCTATGAGGAAACACATAGAATCAAAACACAATTAGGCTATGAAGCAAAAATTTTAATAAGCTGTATTGTCAAAGGACTCAATCTCAAGTACCATATTGTGATAACATTTTTTCCACATTGTAGCACATTTGAAAGAGGATCTACTTTTTCAAAATACCTCTTGCTTGTAGAGATAATTTTTTAATGCCCATGTAAAAAGAGGATTTAAAATTATTATTACTAAGATAAACTATATGTGATACATTAACAGTGTCTTCTATTAACCATGCTATACTTAAGCAGGAGTGGACCTATGAGAGTATAATTGAGTCATGAAAAAAAACAAAAAGTCTACACATTACATCTTTGCTTTTGTTTTTTCCAAAAAGTTTGTTAATGTGAAGGGCTTATATTCAATGCCCATGCATTCTACTGCCCCCAATCCCTGTTTCACTCTCTTCTGTGAGGGAAGAGCACTATAAACCAAGTTGAAATTAAGTCCCACAATTCAAAGCAGTAACTATTGTGATAATACAACCTTACCTTGACTTTTCTTCTTCTCTAGTTCAAGCTGCCATAAGCCTCATCCTTTCTTCCTGAGACACATTTCCAAACAGGAAACCTGTTCTTTAACCCTTTTAACAAGGCCTGGGGACAGGCTTAATCAAGTGGTTTAAGGAAATGCTAGCAATGATCTACTTTAACCTCATTATATTTTCCATATGTAGTGATATTGTATAGATTTTCAGAGAGGTACTTACTAAGCTACACAGAAATGAAGCATCAAATATTAGGGTAATGATCGGGAGCAGTGGTATAATACTATGGCAGTAATTTATGAACAATGTGTGTTTCAACTTGTCATTTCCCTTGTCTTCTTGACCAGTAAATTATTTGAATGCCATTTTTAATAATGGTAAAGCAAAGATACAAAGAAGAGGTTTTCCACATGAATGCTCTGGTGAAGGCCCCTGCACATATACAAAGATGCTAAGGCTCTGAACTCCTAATATGACAATAAAATAAAGCAGTAAACTGAACCAAAAATAAGCCATACTGTCAAGCATGCACTTCCTGAGACATTAAAATTAAAACATAATGAATACACTATATCTATTTACCCAAACTATTAAAATAATACATCTCAATCAAAGAAAATTTGTGTTTTACCTTCATACATGGATGATTTCCTTTTTCATTTCTAATTTGGAACCACCACTGTTACATAAGAAATATTCTAATACAGAGAGTCCATTCATGGTCAGTGAATTTGTAACCATTAGTTCAAGGATCTCTGGTGACTCCACACTGAAAAATGTGCCTGAGAACCAAACTGCACCAAGGGAGAATGTTTTGATGACCTGCTTCTCTAATGATTATAGCCTAGAAAAATCATCTGGGGAACTTCTATCATGAAATCAAAAGTAATCAACTCCACGACCCCTAGCAACAACAACAAAAATAATTAAATAAAGAAATGTGGGGAGGGAGGGGAAAATGAGCAAACGATATTGAGGGCTAAAGTAGAGGGCAAATGTTGTGAGACTGATGAGGGCAACAGGTGTACATATGTGCTTGACTCAATGGATGTATGTATAGACTGTGATAAGAATTGTAAGAGCCCTCAAAAAATAATTTAAAAAAAAGAATAATGAGGGTAACAAATGTACAAATGCACAAATGTCCTTTATACAATTGATATATTGAGTTATATGAGCTCCCAATAAAATGACTTAAAAATAAAAGAAAGAAATGTGCCATGTGTATCAGAAGGTGACTTTCTTCCATATTCTTTGGAAGCTTCCTATAACACATAGTCACTGTATCAAAAAGAACTGGTCAACATTCAACCATTTCAAGGGGTAGTGTACCATCAAGAACCACTGTAAAAAAAAAAAAGAGATGTGAGTGGCACTGAAGGCATTAACAACAACAACAACAACAACAACAACAAAGCGCTAGGAATTGAAAGGAAACCAGTTGAAAGGTTTCAATAAGCTGATGAACTACTGGAAGAACTCACGAGTCTATGTCAAGAAGTTTGGTAGAGAGCTACCTGGCTAACTAACTTCAAGAAACTCCTATCTGTGCCCATTCAACAGAGAGGTGACTCAATAGAAGTAGAGATTGTTGAACAATGTCATTAACACCAAATTCAAGAAATTATTTTCTGAAGACCATTCTACAACACTTGCAACAGGAGGTGCCACAAATTCAAATTGGATTCAGAATAGGATGTGCAATGTGGGATGCTATTGCTAATACCAAATGGGTCTTGTCTATAAGCAGAGAAAATCAGAAAAAAATGTTTACTTTATTTTCTTGACTATGCAAGGGTATTAAACTATATGGATCATAACAAACTATGAGTAGCACCACACACCTCCCTGTGGTCCTCAGTCTTTCAGCTACACTGCCCTGCAGCCATTGCACTGCTTAAAACGGGTTACAGATTTATTTCCAAAACCCTCACTGCTCTTGAGGCAATTCCAACTCATAGCAATGCTGTAGGATGGAGTAGACTGCCCTCTTTGAGTTTCTGAGACTTTAAATCTTGACCACAGTAGACCACCTTGTCTTTCTCTTGAGAAGTGTCTAGTGTGTTCAAACCTTAGATCTTGTGGTTAGTAGCTCAGTGTGTCATCCACTATGTCACCGGGACACTTTAATGCTGATAATTTCACAAAAGCACCCTGTTCTGGAAGATAGTTAGTCTCCAGTCCAAAGACAGGCTCTGTAGACAGGGGAGTCCTCTGTTCTATCTCAGCCTCAGTGCTGTGGCCTTTGCTGCCTTCGTTTCTATCACCAATGTACAGAGGGATATCCCAAATGTTCCACCTTGAGGCTTTTCTTACTTGATGATCCTGGGATTCCCTGTTCTTGTTTCTGAAATGAATCATGTTATAACCAACTTAATGGCAAAACTGACCACCCACTCCTTAGAGACCTCTACACTTGATTTGCATGTTCCCACTCATTCATTGGGAAGATGTTACAAGGACTCTAGATAGAATAACTATCTAATTCTAAATAATTTCACTTCCTCACACCACCAGCTTTGAGTAGATGCTAACAGTGACTTCATATGAATTTTTTGAGGCTGTAGATATTTAGGAGAGTAAAGTCTCATTTTTCTCCTTTAGTATAGCAGGTATATTTGAAGCTTCAGTCTTAGCAGTCTAGCATTTACTGGACACCACCAGCTGGTATTAGAACTATATATTAATTAAGATTTATAATGCCATTTTGTTTTTAATAAGTACCACTGGATCGATAGGTAAAATCACAATAATGGAGAAACTACTGAAGTTGTCAAGGATTTCATCATTCTCGGAGTCACAATTAATGCTTATGGAAGCAACAGTCAAGAGATCAAAAGACGAGTTGCATTGATGAATCTACTGCACGAGACCTCTTTAGAATATTGAAAAGCAAGGATGTTACGTTGAAGACTATAGTACACCTGACCAAAGCCATGGTAGTTTTAATGCTTCATATGCATGTGAAAGTTTGACATTGAATAATGGAAAGCAAAAAGAATCTATAGATTTGAATTATGGTGCTTGTAAAGAATATTGGAATTACAGCCAGAGTGCTCCTTAGAGGCAAGGATGGGGAGACTTATCTCACGTATTTTGGACATAATGTCAGGAGAGACGATCACTGGAGAAGAATATTTGTGATAGGTTTATTGTGTCAACCTGGTCAATAAGAACACGTGGGTTAATAAAGTCACAGTTTGATTGCAGGGCACAGAGATAAATGGCTCACTGATCCCCGCCTCTCTCTCTCTTGTTCTCTGTCAATCAGACGAGCATGCGGCTACCTTAGCTGGCTCTCTGCTTCAACTTGTTAGCTACACTACCTGTGGAACATCTAACCGGTGAACTGTGTCACTAGAGCTTGAGGTTCCTTTGAGACCTGCTTTGCCACACTGCTGGTATATACATCACGTGAGCTGGGGACTGTCAGATTCTGTCATCTTGCTGACTGTTGGTGACCCACCCTGCTGTTTGCTGCCTGTGTCTGGACTGCCTTCATTGTTCAATGGAAGACTCAGCTGTCTGCTTCTTTGAGCTTGGACCCAGGAGCTCTCATGAGTTGAAGGACTGCCAATATAAAACTGTTTCATGGAATTGAGTTGAACTGAACCCACTGTACTGCTGTGTGGACTAATTAGCTATTATAGTACTTCATGCTGTGGATAGATAGATAGATAGATAGATAGATAGATAGATAGATAGATAGATAGATATTCATAAGTGTCCTGTTTTTGTATCTCTGGAGGAACCTATCTAATGAAAACATCATGGTTATAAACCATGGGCAGAAGGGATTAAAAAAAAGATGAGGGTATGCAACAAGATGGATCGGCACAGTGGCTGCAACAATGGGCTCAAACATGAGCACAATTGTGAGGATAGCACAGGACCACGCGGTATTTCCTTCTGTTGTACATAGGGTAGCTATGAAGTGAACCAATGAGATGACACCTAATAACAACTGGTGAGTTTCTTACCGACACTTGACTGTTGAATTTTAGCCATCTTAGTGAGTGGTATATAGTGGTATTTCATTGTGACTTTACTTGCCATTTCCTGATGGTATTATTAAACCATATGTTGTTTTTTTTTCTCTTCAGAAACCTTATTTTCTCTCAAAGAATCAATCATAATAGATTTGTAATGGATTTGCAAGCATAGGTTTATTACATCATAAAAAGGAAAATGTAATAGTCTGATTTCATTTTTCATGTTTGGATGTTGACAGTTATCAAGCCTCACTAGTTTAATTTTCCCTTTTGCTACACATCTCTGCAGGCTGATAAGACTATGATATGCCAACCATAACACACATGACTTGCTTGAGGGAATCCTTACCACAGCTTTACCTTTTATGTACCTTATATCCAAAGGCCATTAAAAGATATTTTTCATAGTAAAATCACTCTTCTCACCAGAAAACTTTATTATGTGGATAAAAATTATTCCTACCTTCTTGGAATGTGTGTGTTTTGTGCCCAGTTTTGAGCATAAGGTCCAAACAGCCTTTTTGGGTTGACTAAAAGATAAAGATATTCCTTATACTTTACCTTCTTTGAATGTTAATGATTATTTCACAAAGAGTGTGTTCAAAGATGACAAAAACTCAATCTAGCAAATTGCAATATTGAAAATCAAGTTTGCAAACAACATATTTAAAATTATATTATAAAACAGACGAGCATTGTTCCAATGAAAAGAAATGTAATAGAGTATTGAAATTTTAATTATGAAATTCTAACATTGAAATTTAGAATATCTCAAACTATGAATGAATCTTGTAATGACATTTCTTGATGAACTATAAATTTGATGAAATGTCTGAAAAAAGTCAAGTTGGAAAGAAATATTGTTACACAGATATATTTGTTAAATTATATAAAAAGATACTGTGATAATATGTAGATTTAATTTTTTTCTCTTTAATTAAATTTGCCACCCCTCAACAGTAACCTCCAAAAGCAGTTCAGGAGTGTTCTGTGTTTAGCAGATATGTACTTGAGTTTGCCAGGAATGACAGAGAATACTCAACTGAAAAACACTTTCCAATCATAAGATTAAAGAAGGCAACTTTAAAAAGTATTGCAGAACATATAATGAAGGGCAAAAATGATATAAACATTAGGAAATTATTTGTTTGTTTTTTAAGTGTTCATTATGTGCTTTTTTTTGTTTGTTTTTGGTAGGTGGCATTGAATCTGTTCCAACTCATGACTCATAGCAGTCCTGTATACCACTGTGATAGGTAGGTTTATTGTGCCAACCTGGCCAATAGAACATGTGGGATTAATAAGGATGCAGCATGATTGGAGGGCAAAAGGATAAATGGCTTATCCTTCTCTCTTGTTCTCTGGTGATCAGACCAGCTTGCAGTTGCTTTAGCTAGTTCTCTGCTTCAACTTGTGAGCTACACTACCTGTGGAACAGCCAACCATGGATCATGTCACTAGAGCTTGAGACTCTTTTAAGACCTGTTTTGCCACACTGCTGGTGTATACATCACTTGAGCTTGAGGCTGGTGGATGCTGTGGTCTTGCATTGTTTGAATTTGATATCCCATTCCAGCCTACTTCCCTAATCTCCTGAGCTGCTGACTGTTGGTGATCCACCCTGCTGTTTGCTGCCTGTGGCCTGACTGCCTGCATTGCTCAAGAGAAGACTCAGCTGTCTGCGTCCTTGACCGTGGACCCAGCAGCCCTCATGAGTTGAAGGGTTGGAGTATATTAACTATTCCATGGAAGTGAGTTGAACTGAACCCTCTGAACTGCTGTGTGGACTAATTCTTTGCTATATTCCTTTGTGCTGTGTATATCTACCATCTATCATCTATCTATCTATCTATCTATCTATCTATCTATCTATCTATCTATCTTTCTACCATCTATCTATCTAACTATCTATCTATCATCTATCTATCTATCTATCAAATCATGTGTCCTGTTACTCTAGAGAACCCTGTCTAACACAACAGTAAAACACCATGTGGTCCTACACCATCCTCTCAATTGTTGTACAGTTGGGCTAACTGTTGTAACTACTGTGACAGTTCATCTTTTTTGAGGGTCTTTCTCTTTTACACTGTCCCTCTTCCTTAAAAGGCATGATACCTCTCTTGAAAATATTCCCTGAGAACACGATAGAAATTTTTTCACCCTTCCCACCAAGAAATATTCTAAGTGCACTTCTTCCCAGACAAATTTGATTTTTTCTTCTGACAGTCTTCCAATATTCTTCAACAACACCACATTTCAAGTCCATCAATTCTCCTGTGGTCTTATACAGAAAATGTGCCCAATGCAGTACTTCATTTGACTTCTGGACTGCTGCTTCCCTGAGAAGTGATTGTGCATTCAAGTACGTTATTTAAGGGTAAACCAAAAGGAACTGTTACTAGTGTTCCAATTCATACATATGGGAATGTACTCCAAATGACACATGTTTAACATGGCTCTGTAATCAGGGGATGACTTCAGAGAAGGTTTATCAGTAATATTCATACACTCATTTTAGCTTGGTTACCTTGCTTTAAAAAACAGTAGTCCTTTTCATGTCATGGACAAAGGGAAATTCTAATCAGGTACAGTAGCAACTTTTTCACAAATCAAGTGGACTTCCCATGTGACTAAAGTTTTGCAAAAAGTTTATAAAAATGTTACTTTACTTAAGAAAACAGCTTTTCGGTGGTTTAAGCATTTAAGGAAGGTCGGGAAGATCTCAAAGATTAATTCAAGACACAATGGTAAACTCAAAAGATAATGGTAACTATTTTGCGGGACTCCAGAGGTAATCTTGACAGATTTTCTTGAAGAACACAGGACCATGATTTTGTTTTTCGGAAAGAGTTCTAAGAATTTTGAAAATTATATTGGTGAGAAAAAGCCCAGAAAGTTGTGCTGATTCTGGCCCCTCCTTTCTCTACATTATTCCAATGTACCTGCTCATTCTTTGAGGGTACCAAAGACTGTCCTATGAGAATTTGTTTGGGAAATCCTACTCCATCCACTTAAAGTCCTCAAACTCCATAAACTTGAAAGAGCAACATGCTTTTAGTCCTTCAAGGATACAAAAACTGCCATCTGACATGGTGTAAATCAAAGACTTTGTTGAAGGTTTAGAGAAATGTAATCATTCATTTCAGAATTGTAGACATATTTGGAGAATATGGTAATAAGCAGAAGCAAAGACCTAAGTATAAACCAAACAATTATTAAGACCCTCAACGAAAAAATAAGGGAAAAAATTAAGACTTTAACACAAGGCATAGCACAATATGAAATATAATGAAAAAATATACACAATATTGAAAACAAAATAAAGAACAAGGCCTACTAAAACGATGGCATGTAAGCACAATGAAAGGTTTCCTTCATTAAAGCCTATTCATGAAACTATGGAGCACCTTGCTTCACTGTGCATCTTAATTAACTTATTATCAACAGTTGTTGTTGCCTTTTCTTTAACACAGGCTAGAGTATAATATAATACAGACTAGAGTATAAGTTAAGACATTGCATAAAATATGTGAATATACACCAAAATATTTAACTTGTTTAACATTGAAGCCATCAATATAAATTAAATTAAAGTTAAAATATACAGGTATAAAGAGGTGTATGCTTTTAGATATTGGTTTAAAATTTAAAAATTCATACCCTTTCACTATTTAAATGGTGAAACATTATATGAAATGTGAAAGATTAATGTATTTCTGAGAAGAGAGATAAAATTACCTCTTCCTCATAAACTCTTGAATTTTCTGCTTCTCTCTTTGAAGTTTCCTTCAGTGAATGATTGTTTTTAAACGATGGATAAAATTTAGCATTAACCTTCTGGAAAAGTGGAGGACAATTTCTTCTTTGATCAAATACCATTAATGTAAACATTTATCCCTATTCTTACTTAGAACATTGTTCATAATTTGAAGCATATGAATATATACTTTCTGGAAAAGTTTAAGCTCTGCAAATTGCATGTAGGATAATATTTTATTACTTTATTAGGCTTGCCATAACAAATGAACACAAACTCTGTGGCTTAAAATGTCAGCAATTTATTCTTTCAGTCTTGTGGAGGCTCAAAGTTTAAAATTAAAGAGTCATGCTCCTGACAGAGGCTCTAAGGAGGGCTCCTCCCTTGGCTCTTCCAGCTTCAGGAAGTTACTAATTTTCCTTGGTTTAATGCTATATAACTCCAGTATCTTCCTTCATCTTCACATAATCACCTTTCTTTGTGTCCGTGTGTCTAAAGCTCCCTCCGTTTTCTGGTAGAAAGATACCATTTATTGAATTTAAGGCCCACTCTAATCCATGACAATTTCACTTTCAGATCCTTAACTAATCACATACACACAGACTTAAGCTTCCAATACAGTCACATCTTGAGCTTCTGGGTAAACATGAATTTTAAGGATAGGGAAAGTATTTAATCCACAATGCCCAGAAGAGAAAAGAAAATGCTATGAAAGTGAGGGTAGATTTAGAATTGCTCATCTCTAGATTGTGTTTTTCTGCAGCAGTACAGTTTTATCTGTTAAAATCATATTAATTTAACGCAGTACATTTATCTTAATATAATAAGTCCTGACAGTGTTCAGTATCTATAATTCTTGGAGTTGATACAAGACTTCCTTTGACCTACCTTTTGACCCATTTTAAATTTTGCTCTAGTGTTGAATATTTTCTGGGTTTTTTTTGTTTTTTTAGCCTGAGGTTTTTCTTTGTTTTATTTTGTCATTGTTGTTGTTTGTGTTTTTGTTTTGTATATTGCCTGTATATGAAATCCAAGATATGTAACTCTATAGAGAAAGGAACTGGATTAGTTGTCGCCAAAAGCATGGCAAGGGAGGTGGTGGAAAACCGGGGCGTTAACAATAATGAGTACAAGAAATTAGAAAATATTCTAAAATTAACTATACTAATGAGTGCACACCACTTTTTAATATGATTGAACTATTGAATTGTGTGTTAAAGAAGTATATATTAATAAAACCATTTGTATGTTTGTTTGTTTTAAAGAAAGAATGAAGCTGCCTTGTGTACTACCAAACACAAAATACCAAGCAGGTAAATTTTGAATTGTAATGTTGATTTTCAAGAGCTTATTGCTAAAATAGTGATGATGATCTTTTCTCAGATTAGTTAAAGGAAGATTGTATATTCTGATCCTGTCTGAATATTCTCCTGAGTTTCTAGCAGTTTTAATTTAGCATGCCATTATGCAAAATAGCCCCTTCTTCTTTTAAGGACTTGATTACTAGAATAATTCTTATATTCTTAGTACATCAGTCAGGAAATATAAATGATATTGAAATTTTGATACTTCCAAAACCACTACCAACATAACTGATGGGTTTCCACACCCAAATATTCCTCCACTGTTAGTATTTCTGGATATTTCCAAAAGGCTCCTTTATGTGTTTTTATGTGTAAACTATTTGTTCTCCACCACTGTTCATCTACTCAGTGTTTTTCCCTTTGATGGTGATACTAATGAACTATTTCATGACACAAAACCAGCTTCCCTCCACAAAGAAGGTGCCACTACTACCTCTCTTTCCTGGTAAGGTAAGTCTTCAGACATAGAGAGGTGGCCCAAATTCACAATTTCATATGGAGTATTAGACCACTTTTGTCTGCTTAGAACAATTCCTCTGTGTAGAACTACAGCTCAAACAGTAATGCAAACCTTTCTTTTACATCCACCTATATATATTTTTGTGTTGATATAGGATAAAATTAGACCTCGGTATAGGCATAGATTGGGAGTCTTAGTAATGCAAAGAGTACACACTTGAATATTAAAACTGAAAAATTGTCGGTCCAAATCCACCATTTTCTCTGCAAAGAAAGGAGTGGCAGTCTGTTTCCATGACAAACAGATCCTTGATCAATCTGGGGCAAATCTGGGAATTTCTGTAGGGTCACTATGAATCAACTGGATGGCATACAATAGTAGCATACTTATAGCCATGTGTATAGATAGAGAGCTACATAGAGAGAGATAGATGATAGATAGATAGATAGATGATAGATAGATAGATGATAGATAGATAGATAGATAGATAGATAGATAGATAGATAGATGATAGGTTTAAAACCAGTTTCTAACAATTTGATTCTGATTCATGTTGATCTCATGTGTGTCAAAATAGAATGTATTCTCTAGGGTTTTTAATGGCAAATTTTATTGGCAATAGATCACCAGGCTTTTCTGTTGAAGTCCTTTTTTTAGATGGGGACCTCCGAGTTTCAGTGAGCATTCCGCATGCTAACTATTTGCACCTCATCGGGCCCCGTACATCTTTGTGTTCCCCATTAGAGAGAGCCTCTGAAGGGAAGAGCCTTGGAAGGCACAGAAAATTTGAAACATATACATGCATCCATCTATATCTCTATCTTCAACAATGCTAATAAAAAAGTATAACACTGTGGCTATGCTGCTGAGAATGATAATTAGTAAATGTTGTAAGCTACAATGTGTTCCACTGTGGTGTGCATAGGGTCACTGTGAGTTCCAACCAACTCATTGGCAGCTAAGAACAAAATAGAACCTAGACCTCATTCTAATTCCACAGAATAATTTGGCTAAAGTCTGGTCAACCTCTAACCATAAAAAAAAACCAATGTTCACAATAGTTAAATATGTCATAATGTATATGAATTATAAAGGAGTCCTGGTGGTGTAGTGGTTAGTGCATTGTGCTGTGATCCTCAAGGTTCGCAGTTTGAAACCACTGACCGCTGTGCTTGAGAGAAACGGGGGTGTCTATTCTATGAAAGAATTAGTCTCAGAAACTCTCAGGTGCAGTTCATCCCTGTTCTATGGGGTCGTTCTGAGTCTGCATCAGTTCGATGGCTGTGAATTTGGGGGTTTTATTCATTATTATTGATTTGGGATATTAGCATAATCACTGTAGTTTAGATTTTAATTCAATATAAATTTAATAAAGGAGTTTGAATGTCCTTTATTGTGTGTCTGTCTTGATATGATAGTCTTTCACTACATAGTTAACTCAATTGACCCAAAAGTTGGTTTTAGGATTACAGTGGCAGATAGTCTTTAGAGAAAAATTTCTCTTGGTCATAGCTAATGTATATCAAGTCACTATAGTTTTAATTTCATGGCACAGTATACATCCCTCAGGGCTCCTAGTTCCTTTAAAAATATACATGTGTTTATTTACATTGTCAGTCAAGGGTGAATCTCATTTCTATGCTGTTATGCAAATTTTAAAAACTCTGTTGAAAAAACCTTCTGTGAGCATCTTAATTCTTTTTTTTCTACCAAGATGCTCATAGAGGATAACGAAAATATGTTCTCAGTCGCATGCAGAAAACTGGTGCCAATTTTCATAACTACAAAAATATTTTTCTACTTCTGTTGTTTTTCCTGGCTCTGATTTAAAAATGATCCAGGTTTCTAAAGCACATGTCTCATAAAGCAAGTGGACCTAATTAGTTAGCCAGAGGTTAGACTATTGGGTGGGTGGCCTTGGAAGGCATGTTTAAATCAAGCATTTCAACTCAATTTCCTTTGCTCCCTATTTTAAATAAATTGAAATCTTAAAATGGAAAACATGATAACTTTTAGTCATTATGGAATTTATCTGGTGGATATTCATGGGCATTCTTGCTCTACTAGCTGACCTTATGTAAGAATTTTGTATTATTGTAATTGATCATCATTCAATTCTATATGTCTATAAAATTTCTATGTCCTATACCATTATAGTTTCATTAGTGGTTACAGGTTAAACAAGCATAGGTGAGAGTTTTAGAATTTATCTAGTAAGTACTTATTATATGGGGACTGTATAATCAGGTGGGGAAATACTGAGATTGTTAGAATTTGTATTTCTTCCTTTAGGAAAACCAGAAACTTTAGTACATTCATGGAGGACAGCACTTGATTTAGATTTGGGGTCTGCACAGGACACCTGAGTGTGGTGATTAAAAGAGTATATTTTAGGAAAGGAAATAAATGCATATAACTGGGATAATGGAAAACCAGAAATTATCTTTAAGAAATAGCTAGTGGATTAAATGAGCCAAGAGCTCACTTACTAGTAGAAAAAAAAGGAGTGAAAAGATGACTCTCTAGTGAGTTCCTATTCAGTTTAACATATATAATTTGCATCATTTCAATGACCTTAGTACACTTATTATGATTTCACAGGTGATAAACTATATAATAAAGTAGATGAATTAACTTGTCTGGATTCACAGAAAAAATAGGCATTTGAGGCTAGATTAGATTCAAAATTTTGTTAATTATGTATTAACGTCTGTGTCAGTCTGGGTAGACTAGAGAAATAAATCCATGGACATACATATGTGTATAAG
>NW_022111367.1:15981761-15996542 GCF_000313985.2 Echinops telfairi
CGGAGTCCATGCTGACTCATAGAGACCCCGAGGGGCAGGGTATAACCACCCCGGTGAGTTTCCACGTCTGTAACTCCTTAGGAGAGTAGAAAGCACTGTAGATGTTTTAAAATGTGATATTGGGTAACCGCAACTCCCGAAAACCCAAAGCCACTGCGATCAAGCTAATTTTTGACTTATAATGACCTTGAGCACAGAGTAGAGCATCTCCTGTAAGTAGTAATCTCTTCAGGAGCAGAAAGCCTTCTCCTTCTCTCATGGAATGGCGAGTGATTTTGAAGTTGGGAACTTTGGGTAAGCAGTCCAGCATGACACCACTGCTCCCCTTAGGTACGAGGAACTGGTGATGGCAAGTGACTCAAGGCATTCTAAAATTCTGCCAGCAATGAAAACCATTTTCGCATGTTCAGTTATTTATATGTCTAAACTGAGCTTTAGTTATGTTAATTTCTTTAGGACAGGGACGGAGGATGTTTTTCATGAAAATGCCTGTGTCTTACCAATCCCTGTCATGGAGCTGCCACACAGGAGAGTTGGAAAGAGGCAAATGCAGAGAGGAATGATGTGTGGAGAGGAAATGAAAGGAACAGAAGACCTAAATGCCAGGTCAGGGAAAGGGACATTTCAAGAAGCCATTTTTGGTGTGTGACTGTTATTGTTTATTTTGTTTTATTATTACCAACTTCATTATTTTTCCACTCAGAAAGTCTTTCCCATCATCCATACCTCTTTCCGGATGGAGCCTCAGTTTGGGCCCTTAGATCTCATGAGATCTGTCTCTTCAACACCAGATCAGTGGTGCCATCCCCAGGCCTGGGCTCCATTGTCGCTGATGCTCTTAACCCTCTTGTCTCCTCTTTCATCCTGAGGAACAACCACGCTTCTTCTAGGAGTCAAGAAGCCCATGGTTTGGTGGTTGCCTACAGGGGTCAGGAACAAGTTCACCTAATATAAAAGCACAGATCTTTTGAACACTCTACAAAAGATTGTATCTGACAAAAGTAAGTTACGTATGGTCAGATAATGATGATAAGTGATCACTAAGAGCATCATTCAAAACTGGGAGGATTATGTGCCATGGGGTAGATTTTTATACACAGTGATGTCGTGCAACAAATAGAACCATCTCATTTTTTCTTTGGGCTATAATCTTTATAGGAACTAATCACCAAGCCTTTCTCTAGGCAATTAACAGCTAAGCGCTAGCAGGGGTGGGAGTCACAGTCCGTTTGGATAGATTGAAGACCGAGTAATGTATGTAGAATGGGAAAGAAGGGCACATCCACTTACACACACAGACAATCACAAGGGAGCCGCAGAAGGTTCATGAGAAAATTGTGTCATCGAAGGTTTGTGAATAAAGAAAGTTTTTGAAGTTGCCTTATGTGTACGTTGTATGTGTATATGTTTGTGTGTATTCACATTTGTGAGCCAAACAAATTTCAATGAGGCATGTTTGGGCAACATCTCATAAGAAATGTTCATAGTTTGTGTCTGTTTTATTAAAGCATGAGAAATGATGCACATGCATGTAGTGAGTGATCATGGAGCTGGAAAATAAATAAGTTTAAGATCTCATAAGATATCTGCCAATAAGATGTTGGACAGTGTAAGATATGACAAAATAATAATTTATAAATGATCAAGGGTTCATGAGGGAAGGTGGAGTGGGGACGGAGGGGAAAAAATGAGGAGCTGATGCCAGGGGCTTAGGTGGAGAGCAAATGTTTTGAGAATGATGAGGGCAATAAATGTACAAATGTGCTTTACACAATTGATGTATGTATGGATTGTGATAAGAATTATATGGCCCAATAAAATTATTAAAATAATAATAATAATAATAAATCTCCCAATATAATTTAAAAATACTTTTGCCCCGACAATGGTATCATTTTTTAACTTCTCTAAAGCAAATTTCTCTTCAATATTATTGCTCTCTGTTGTTTTATTTTAATGTTTATATAAGTCTCTTGACTTATATATTGCTTTATAATATAAAAATGATTAGATTTAGAATTGATCTAATATTGAAAGATGTAACTAACAAAACAAAGAATACCATAATTTCAAGCACTCTTGCATCTACAAGGGTGCTGTTGTTGTGGACCATGGAGCTGATTCGGACTCCTATTTAGCCTCACTGGGTTTCCTGGGCCAGGAGTCACTACAGGTGCAGAATAACCAGGTCTTTTTTCTAGTGGAGTGACTGGTACGTTTGAACTACACGCTGTTTAATTAGCAGCTATGTGCTGAACTGTTGCTACACTAGTGTCAGGATTGCAATATGTATTTTTTTTTAGGTGATACCATTTAAAGCCTAGAGTGGAAATTTGACCTTTTTTCAGATTGTTCTGAAAGTGTCCCCTGTTGTTAGAAACCCAATTTAAATATGTCTTTTGCAAAAAGCAAATAATTCTTCAACTCCTTTTGCTGACAACAAACTGCATCTGAAATTGCTGCTATCCACCTCTTATTTCAGCATGATTTAGGCATTTGTCTGCAATCTTATGGTATACATTTTAAAAAGACAGGCTTCCTAGTTGTTTATCATCTTTGCTAGTCCCTCTACACTTAGCATGCATTATTTTTTCAATAAGTAGTCCTTTAATTACATTAATCAGTACTTTAATTGCACCGGTTGTAGAGAAAAGTCTTAAGGTAGCATTGTATTTTAAAGCAACTCAATAGACTGTAATTTGCTTGTGTTTCTCAATACAATATGCATCCCTAGAAAGGGGGCACCTAGGGAGTCTTCACCTCTATGAATTGTGTTAATTTACACTGAGATTGTCAACGGAGTCTACGCTTTTTTTCTCTCTCATGGCTCAAGTGGATTTGTTCTCATGGTTCAAGTTTATATGTTTCCATTTGTGTGTCTATATAGTTTTTATTTGTCGATTTATATTGCTTTTCTTTCTGGGCCACCAGCATACATCTTAGAGCATAGTAAGTCTTGGCATATATAAAACAAGTAATAATACTTGCAGGATTTTCTTTCCCCTTTGAGTAAAGCCTGTCCAGTGCATATTCCACAATGCAGTTTCCAAAGCTATGCAAACCCTGAGACCGGCAACATTTATACATAATTTTTACCACACTAATAAATATTGAAATAAAAAGTTTACAGTTCCTCTCTGTGACTTGCCACTCTTCCAATGACATATGAAATATATTTTTAAATGCCAACCAAAAAAGCAGAAGCAAGTTATTGGAACATAAAGTATCATTTAACTCATTTAGAAATGAATAGCTCTCATCTTTAAAGATGCCCTGGTTGTGTAGTGGTCAGGCATTGGGCTGTGATCCTCATGGTCAGCAGTTCAAAGCCACCAGCAGCTACTCAGACAAAGATTGGAATTTTCACTCCGATAAACATCACGGTCTTGGAAATGCACAGTGTGTCCCTGTGAGTCTGCATTGACTCAATGGCAGTGAGGTTTTGTGGGAAATGTTTTGCTGTTGCTGTTGCTTGTTTGTTTTGGACCTTTCAAAAGCATTGTTATTTTTAAAGAAAATAATATCTTTGGACTAAAAATCATTGTTTCAAATAGACATCTTGATGACTAAGTGAAAAATTAATCTGGCTAGGATTATGATTTCAATTATAGTGTACCCTGTTTCTGAAATTACCAGACCGTGCACTGGCCAAGAATTTTGTAATTGGCCATCCTCTATACATTCGAAAAGAAGATACTGCCTTCTAAATCACAAACTTATTATGTTTGGATATACATATATCCAAATATATATTTTTACTTCCATTTTATTTTTTCTCCTTCTGGTATTGTAGGGTAGCTGTGACTTGGAATGGATTCCCTAGCAGTAGGTTTGGCTTTTGGTTTGCTAGATAAAGTTGATGGAAAATTTTGATAAGGTAAACTATGTAAAGTACAAGGAGATTGCAGCATATTTGCATACAGGCAGGAAATGAACCAGGTCTACCTTTTTCTTGCTGCATTTTGAGTCAAAATTTTAGTGGTTGCTTGTATACAATCTATATAAAGTTTTATCAACATGCAAGTTTTGATATTTGTTGTTTTTCTGACTGCGATTGCTATTGTCCCCACTCCTGCAATACCGTTAGGAATAACTTTTTCCTTGCTCATTCTAAGGAAATCCTGGTGGCACAGTGCTTAAGTGCTCAGCTGCTTAATGAAAGGTCAAAAATTCGGCCTTACCAGTCTCTCTATAAAAAAAAGGCATGATAAAATGTTTCCCTAAGAATTAAACTCTTGGAAACCCCATGGGGCAATTCTTTCTGTCCTATAGTGTTACTATGAGTCAGAATCAGCTCAATGAGATTTGTGGGTTTTTGTTTTGTTTTCTTTACTAAATCCAACACAAAATTTAAATGCAACTCTTCCCAGGAAATCCTGTTTTAGAGAGCTATAGACTCTGTTTTCACTTTTAAATATTTTTGGTGGACCTTGTCTTTAGGAATATATGTAGCCTTAGAAAATTCATATACTGGACTTTTTTTTTTCTCTTAAGAAAACACTAGGTCTTTTTGAGAATATGTATCATTCCTTGACTTCAAAGTTAGTTACTGGAATTTGAATGAAGCAAATTGACTCCCTCTTAAAACACTGTAAGAGGACTTAATACAATGACATTTGCAAGTCTGCCTTTCATTCTGCATGGGAACAAGACTGATGACAGTCCTCACAGACAATTTATTAAAAAATAGGAAATTGTCAGGCAGACGCCAGCAGAGGTATGGCATTTACTTTTAAAAGTTGTCCTCAATTTAACAATAGGTATTTGGGTAACTTTTTATCCTCTTCTTGGGCTCAGCTGGAAGAAATTTTTACCACAAAGGAAGCTTGATTTTATGCATGTTTGACTTAATTCAGAGGGATTCATGAATACCACAGTGCCTGTTTGGTTTGGCTGTGAATTATGTAAGGCAGATAGCTTTTACTTCTTTTGAGGCTAAAGTATCTGATGTTTTCTTGGTAACTCTTTTCCGACATTTTAAATGCTAAGGCCCACATATCAAGCATCCTTATGCATTTGTTATTTGTTATTTTTTGTTTATTTGGTCACGTTCTGAAATATGTGAGAAAGTACAAATTTTACACATGCATGAGCTCAAACATGAAATAAACACAGTAGTCTGATTTCAAAATATTTTGCCAACACTTCGTATTTTATATTGTGGAAGAACTAAAAGGAAACAATTGTAGAAATAGACTACGTTAAAACAAAACACACACAAATGGTCTTGGAATGTGTGATGAAGATTAGCACACACCTGGTATTGTGATTTTGAAGCATAGAGTGACTTGGATAAATACATTTTTACAGGTATGATTTGACTTAAATCATGAAAATAGAACTTGTAGTAAGTACGTTTTTCTTATTTATATTTTATGCTGAGAAAACGTGGTGATGCTGATATTACTGCGCATGGCGATTGCGTGTTAAGTCTGGTGAGAACAAACAAGCTGACTGAAATTGCTCATCTTCCTTCCTGCTGAGCTTTTGGAGTTAATGGGTAAGGGAAGACAGAACAAGACCATCTCTTTTAGGAAACACATACAGATGCAATGCACTTGAAAACCATCATTTGGCAGATGGGTATACTGGACAGACCTGATGCCCAGCTTGACTTTCAGAGAAATGAGGGATTGTGAGACATGCAGAAACAGTTTAGACAGGGTCCTTCTTTCGAAGGAACCCAAGTGCAAAGAATATGTTTTTGTATATATAACAATGCAAATACTTTTTTTTTAAATATAACATTCCCTAAATTACATTTGGGTCTCCTCTGACTTAAGAGAAAAAAAGTTATGGGGGACTCTCAGGTTGAGGCAGGAAAATGTATCCAAGATAACTTCAAGATTTTCAGGAACCCAAAAGATGAAACCATGGAAATACTTTTATATATGTATTTTATTATCTTCGCCTGTGTTAACATAGAAAGCTAAGAAATCAGTTATCTTCTTGATTAAATTAATTTTTATGAATTATTATGTGAATGTCTGGCTTACTCTTTTTGAAGTCAGTAGCCCAGTCCCATTTTAATATACAATATATATTTTAATGCTTTATTTCTTATCCCAATATATTTCATCCTTTTGAGCAAAATATTTTACTCTTGATATTCTTTTTTTTCAAGGCAAGAGTATTTAATATTAGTCCTTCAAATTAACCACTTTAAAAAAAATATTTGGTTTGACAATAAAACAAATGTAAACAAATCAAATTTGACGCATTTTGATTTTTTTAGTCAAGGCTAATGCCAACAGAACTACTATAATGCCCTATCATTTTCTTTATTTTCACTATACACCATGACCCTATACTGTAAGTATCCCTTTCAACACATTAGTTCTGGTTCCATTGTAAAATGAGAATAAAAGAAACATCTTAAAAAATTGAGCATTGGTACCCCAACATGATAGTCAGTAACAAGACATGTAACTGAAAGTTTACAGTGTTATAGTACCTAAGAGGGAGCTTCAAAAAGTCCGTGGAAAAATTGAATTACAATATAATGAAAAGTTCTCATATACCCTTTTGAAATCCCCTCATATGAAGACTCTCTGTCCAGATTTTTTTTATATGTGTGATAAGGACCAAATCAATAATATAAACTCACAAGTGTCAGATGCTCTTGATGAATCCTCCCGTTATGGGATTTTCTTTTAGGAAATAATTATCATTATATTTTGGATTATCATATAAATATATTTAGATCATATCTAAATATAACCTCTAGTAAATGAACACTGTCTTTTGTAGGTGAAACTGAAGCCTCATGTGTTTTGAAATATAAATTAAATGAATTTACTCTATATGTTCAATGTGGGGTCTCACATGTGACTCTGACACACATTGAAACAGAGTGTCTCCTGGGAAAGTTTTCTGAAGATTTAATAAATTCTGAAAAGCTTGGATTCATAGTGGGGAAAACATGTCTGATGTTAATATCTCCCCTTCTGTATATGACATTCAGAAGATGATTATAATTTGTTCTGTGGGTAGTCTAAATATTAATTTTGTGCTTTTATATTTATTAGATTATTCATTCACACACTGTTTAGATAGGTTAGATAGGTTTGTTGCTAGACTCTTTCATTAGTGCAAAAAATATAAACCCTAAAATAATTCAAATTTCTTAGCCACTATTATTTCTTAGTGATCATTTTGCACAATTTTCTATATGTTATAGTTCTGAGTTGTTTCATTGCAAAGAAAGAACTTTAGCAAAAAAAGTTAGTGAAGTTTTACCCCTGAACAATAGGTGATTTTCATGATTAATTACTCCCTGGTCTTATAAATTTGAGGGATGGGGATAGACCATTGTCAAGACACACATATTCTCCCACTGGCTTATAAAAGTCCATCTACCTAGTTAGTCATCATACCCTGAAATTGGTGCAACTAAATGCATTAGTATTATTCATTCACTCTGGACCCTGAGTGGTAATATACCTCTGAAAGTCACTCAGTCATTCATTCTGTTTGTGAGCACATGCTAAGTAAAATATACCTAAAATTGTCAATATTTTATACAAAGCAATGTTTCTATTCTTTAACAGTGCTTGTTCCCCAGGACTCTCACCATAAAATTGGAAATAAGAATCATCCCTGAACTACAGAATGCTACTTTTAATAAGTTTGTGGAAAACTTCCATTATCTTCTCATTCCTTTTTTCTACACATTATTTGAATCCCCCTTTTATATGGCATTTCTGGTATTGATTTTATACTTCTGCTAAATATGATTGGCTTGGCCACATCTTGCAAGTACTTAGTTGAGTACTATGAAAATAGGGTTCATAAAAGCACCTGCATGGCCCAGTGCACCTAAAGATAACTTGAGGCAGGTGAGAGGCCCATGAGCAGGCCAGATATCCAGAGCAGGCCAGAGACCCAGAGCAGGGCTCTTGTATTCTCTTGCCCGTGGTTACCAAGCTGAGTCAGTCCACAGCAAGGTGATCCATCTGCCTGCTCTTGCATCCACTTCCAACCCCAAACATCAGAATTACATCCCTGAGGGTTTGGGAAGAGCAGGAGTTGGAGGGGGAGTTGATAGCATGGATGGCTGTATAACCTCAGGCAAGGAGAGTGAACAGAAGAATTGTATGTGTAAGGAGATATTGAATGGTGTAAGATACTGGCAAAATGAACTAACTAAATAAATAAGGGTTCCTGGGAGGTGGGGGGAGGTAGGTAATAAAGGGGAGCTGAAATCAATGAATACAAGAATAAAGTGTTTTGAAACTGATTGTGGTAGCAATAGTAGAATTCTGCTTGTTGTGCGTGAATTATGAAATATTATGGTATCTGTAAGAGCACCGAATAAAATGATTAAATAAATTAATAAATAAGCAAAGGATGGATAGGATTAAATTACCTTGCTGGGGATCGATCAGTTTGTTGCCCAGCTGAGAAAGTCTTGCTTTAAAATTCATAAGCTTGACTATAAGCAGTCAAGCTATTTTCTAGAGAGAGAGACATAGCTAGAGGGAGAACATTTACCACAAGGATGTTAATACAGTATATGGTATAACAACAGACACTTATATCAATGGAAAAGAACAGAAAATCCAAAAACAAAAACATCAACATATAGACAATTGATTTTCAATAAGGTCAAAAAAAGTATCAGATTGGAAGTGGATGCCATCTTCAACAAGTGGTGCTGGAAAAATTGGATATCGACCTTCAGAGAAATGAAGCATGACCCTCACCTCACTCTATGCAAAAGCATAAAGTCAAAGTGGATCACAGACCTTGAGGTAAAACTCCATATTAGTAGGGTAATCAAAGAGGGAATTGAGACTAACCTAATCACTTTGGCGCACGGAATTCATAGGTTATTGGAAATAGGGAAGGATCATTATTATAGACACAGAGGAAGCACAAATTTGCAAGTGGGATATACTGAAGAAAAAACACCTGTGTACATTTAAAGACTTCACCAAGAGTGTAATAAAGGAGCCCACAGACTGAGAAAAGCATCTTTTGCCATGACACATCAGACAAAGGGCTTACTAGTGAAATCTATAATACTCTGCTAGCCTATAACCAGAAAAAAATAAATAACCCACTGAGGAGTTGTACAAAAGACCTGAACAGGAGTTTCACTAGGGCAGAATTCCAAATGACCAATAAACATAAGAGAAAATGTTCCTGATCATTAGCCATAAGGGAAATGCAAATTAAAACAACTATGAGATACCACCTGTGTTAGTCGGGGTTAACTAGAGAAACAAATTCAGACACTCATACATGTGTAAGAGAGAACTTTATATCAAAGAGAAATTGTACATTAAGAGACATCCCAGCACAGTCCAGATCAAGTCCATAATTCTAACATTAGCCCATATGTCCAATACTAGTGTGGAAATTCCTCTTTAGACTCACACAGCCATGCAGGGATGCCATATGCAGGAAGATCACAGGCCAGTGGGTGGAAAGTCGTGCAGACCCAGTGGCGGTGGAAGCATCTCAGCACTGGTGTGGGTCTCCACATGGCTCCTCCAGCTCCAGGGCTCTAGGTCCATCAGTGTGTCTCCATGTGACTTCTGAACAGGAATGTGTCACAGAGAGAATGTGTCCTGCTTCCAGGGTGGAAGACAGGAGTTCCCAGAATCCTCAGGAGAAGGTCATGTCCTCTCAGAGTCCTCATTAGCTGTGGCCTAATTGACAGGCCACCCCTTCACTTAAGTTGACAGGGATTATATAACTGCCAGACCAACTAACACGCTCAAAGATAGGCTCATTAAAAAAAATCAGAAAGCAACACATGCTGGAGAGGGTACCGTGAGATAGGAACACTCATCCACTGCTAGTGGTCCTGTAGGCATGTGCAGCCACTATGGAAATTGATCTGGTGATACCTAAAACAAATGGTAATCAAGCTACCATATGATTCAGCAATTCCCCTACTGGGCATATAACCAGAAGAGGTAAGAAACAGATCACAACCAGACATCTGTGCTCCAATGTTCAATGCGGCACAGTTCACAATGGCAAAGAATTGGAAACAGCCTAAATTTCCATGAACTGAAAAATGAATTTAAAAACTCTGGTATATACATACCATGGAGTACTACGCAACCCTAAAAAGCAGTGATGAAGCAAATTGACTCATGGGAAGAGTTGGAAGAAATTTTACTTTTCGAAGTTAGCCAAGCACAAAGGGACAAGTACAACATGAGTCCACTGATTTTAGTTCAAAACACATTAGGCATAGAGGATAAGCTAATTAACCCATAGTTCCTGGGTTGAGGTCCATGCACTCTGGCATGGGTTAAACCCAACCCACGGATGCATATGATATTCAACTAAAAAGAAGGAGAGAGAGAGAGAGAGAGAGAGAGAGAGAGACATGAGGGTGGTGGGGGAATAGGCCACTAATCCACTCACAGGATTGGGTGATGGTGGTGGATATTGTGTATGTTTCCACAAAAAAGGGAGAGAAGGACCAGACCTCATCCCGGTGCACCAAGCCTTGAGAGCAACATATATGTAGGGAACAGTGAACTACCAGAAACAACTGTGGTGCCAGCCCAAGCCAAGCTATGTTGACCCCCTCACCAGAAGTATGTACTACAGAAAATAACACTGCAGAAACAGCCCAGGCAGAGTGGCAGATCTGTCCAGACCACACAGGAACAAGCTAAGAGGGAAAGAGAGAGTGAACATCATCATGGCCACCAAGCCCCAAGAGCAACATTCCTGCTTGGAAAAGCCAATGTATGGAGAGGACTGAGGGCTAGTCCCACCACAAGACACTACATCCCCCCCACTGACCCACAGCACTATAGGGGATAACACTGGTGACACAGTGGCAGAAAGTGTGTCTGGTGTGAGCCCCCACAGCAGGCAAAACATGAACCGAGTGCAACAGAGCAACGAGGGGATCGATCTAATGAAGTCCTTGAGGAATTCTGAAACTAGACATCTGACTCAGGGGGTAGGACTTGGTTCCTAACAGATCTGATTGGAAAACATTTATAAAGATCAGCAGACAGACCTGGAACTATTTATAGACTTTCTTTTCCCTTCTTTTTCTTTATCTCTATGCCTCTCTGTATAAGATAGGCAGGATAAACAATCCGGAGGAGAAAATAACAGGATTGACTGTTCCAAGGGGATATGGGAGAGGAGGAGCTGGGGTATAAGGGGGCAATAAGGGACCTACAGTCGATGGCGAGGAGGGTCTAAAATGCCTGGTGGGGTTTGATCAAGTGCAATATATCTGAGAGGAATTACTGACAGCCAAACAAAAGGGGAACATGATAGTGGGGCAGGAGGAAAGTAAAAGGAAATTAAGGAAAGAACTAGCAATTCAAGGCTACTTGTAGATGTATAAACATAGGCATGCGTATACGTAAATATATTAATTTATAATGATAGGAATATAGGTCTATATACATATATTTATGTCACGTACTAAGATAGTGGACAGACTTTGGACTTCACTCAAGTCCTCCCTCAACATAAGAACACTTTGTTCTAATAACCTGGCACTCTGTGATACCTTCCTGATATAATTGCTGAAGACAAAATGGGTGCATAAGCAAAATGAGGAAAGCAGATGGTGCCTGGCTACTAAAAGATATATTGTCTGGGGTCTTAAAGGCTTGAAGTTAAATAAATGGCCATCTAGCAGGGAAGCAACAAAAACCACATGGAAAAAGCACTCCAGCCTGTGTGATCATGAGGTTTTGGCAGGATCAGGTAGCAGGTACCAAAAGATCCCAAACAAATAATTATATCAATGCAGATGAGAGGGAGTGGAGTGGAGTGGAGATCCAAAGCCCTTCTGTAGATAAGTGGAAATCCCCTAACAGAAGGGTCACAAAACCAGAGTGCAATATAACACCAATAAAACACACAACACTTCTCTAGTTCTTGAAAGCTTCCGCCCCAAAGCCCCCCACCCCCACTACCATGTCCTCAGTTCTACCTTACAAATCCTGCTAGATTTGTATGTACCGCGGTATAGATAAGAGCTCTAGACACATGGAATTCAGAACAGATAAACCCTGTAAACGGTAGTGGGAGTAGCAACACGATTAAGATAGGGGGAGGGTGGGGAGGGAATGGGGAGAAAAGAGGAACAGATTACAATGATGAATATATAACCCATCACTCACCCCCAGCCAAGAGAGGGTCTAAATAACAAAATGTGGGTGAAGGGAGACAGCAGATAGTGTAAGATATGAAAATAACAATAATAATATATAATTGATCAAGGATTCCCAAGGCTGGGAGCATGCAGGAGGGAGGGGGGGCGGGGAGGAGCCAATACCAAGGACTCAAGTAGAAAGAAAATATTTTGAAAATGATGATAGCAACAAATGTACAAGTGTGCTTGAAATAATTGATTTACGGATTGTTACAAGATCTGTGAGAGACCCCAATAAAATGATTAAAAATAAAAAAGAAGGCTTTAGAGAGTTTTAAACAAGTCAATAAAATTATGTAATTTATATTTCAAATGAACATGGGGGAAACAATGTTTGGAATGGCTGCCCGCTCTCAACAAGCCCTAATAGACAAGTGGACGGGGCTGTGACCGCAGTATGTCTATAAACTGCAGTCATCTCTCATAAAACAATTTAAAATTCGTTTGTTTGAATAGCATGAAGAGTGAAAATAATCCCGTAGAGGACTCTGGACAAATCCAGTTTAATTGAAAGATGACAGCCTGACGCTTTCATAATCACACAACATCAACGTGAATAACCATAAACTGGAACTATATAAAACTTAGTTCTAGAAATCGGACTTCATCTACATATTTGTTTTTTTAACATTACATATTCTTATTAAGTGATATTGGAGAAAAGGTAATTATTACATCCGTCTTATTCGCTGCTGTCCAGTTGTCCGCTGATTCATGGCAACCCTCTGGGTAACCAAATGGAATGCTTACTGCCCAGCCCAGACAGCTGTGATCCATGGTTTTTTTCCAGCTAACTTCCAAAAGATTCCCTACACTGCCTTAGGGGAGCTCCTTCCAAACCAGCCCATGCTCATAGGAGCACCCAGGCTCTCCTGACGGATGGATGTGCAAGCTGTATGTGCTTGAGGTCCATTGATAGGGAATCAACCCTATGTCTTCCATATGGGAAATGAAAATTCTAAAAACAAAAACCAACAATGACCCCTAGTACTACACCTCTCCTATAATATATTTACATAAACATACTTGTCATTTTCACTGTTTAAATCTTATGAAAGATAAATAATGTAATTGTGTTTACTATGTTTAAAAAGATGAATTATATGACTGATTTTTTTCCATGAAAACTAACTTCTTTGTGTACTATAAATATCTTTACAGAGACTGTAAATTAGTAAAATAATAACACAAAACAGTTCTAATATATTCAACAAAACATATCCCAAAATGCCTTATATCAATAAATAAAATATATTCCTCAAAAAATCTCCATGAAATATTAGAATTAGTACCAATTAGTGCTTAACATTCTTACTGGCACTTAATTTAAACTATTTTAAGCCAACAATTTAGGTTAAATAATTATAACAGCAACTGAAAATGAAAATACATTATAAACTATATTACTATGATATAAAGACAAAATGAAATTCAAAAATCACATTAAATTATGATATGCAATCCTTGTTTTCTCTCTAAGAATTTTAAGAAGGAGGTATGTAAGCAATTCTAAGAGGCCAACCCATGCGCGAATATATTTGTACTAACCTGATATAAGTTTTTGTGGGAAATAATTGGAAACAAGCATTAAAACTTCTTCGAAAACACACCAACATCAAGTTCTTTAGGGGATTCATTTTAAGGAATAATTATTTCAAATACAATTAACTTTTCTCATTCATATATTTTAGAAGTGGTGGAATTAATTCATGAAATTTATTAAAACAGGAGAGAGATGATGTCCTTGCTTAACATGCATGTACATTTATGGTTAGTCAGAAGTCCTCTTAAGGGGGCATGAAAGGTACACTGTACTTGTAAAATGACATGCTTTGACCTTTATTTGACACACTGCAACTCTACCCTAGACAGGTAATACTTATGCATGCATGAAATCACAAGGTCAGTCCTAAAATCACTACTTTAAACTCTTAAACCCTTAAAATATTAAGCAAAGTTACGAGATTAATTTTGGCGTAATCATTATTATTCATTTTTTGCCATTGTTTAACAGCTACTGGTGCAAATTAAAGGAAGTTTTACTCTGTGTAATGTTCACTTTTTCTTCGAGTTCCTGCTGTGAGCAGAATTAACTTTCAACATAAAATAAATGGCCTCTGTTCACTGGGGAAGAGTGTGGAGCCCACTGGAATCAGACATAGCGATGGAGTGGGCCAAAATCTCGAGGACCTTTGCATGACTTCTGTGTCACCATGGAAGGTCTTTGTACAAAGATCTAAGCATTATTCTGCCTTCTGATATTCATCTTCTGACTCAGTGGATGAGACAGCCCTGGCCTCTGTCACTATTTTGTCTGTTTAAGAGGGGTGTGGTCTTCCTCCAGGGAGTCTTGGCTGTGCAGTGGCTGAGTGCATGGAGGGAGGCCAATCAACAGGTTCAAGCTTACCAGTTGTTCTGTGGGGAAATGACGTGGCATTCTGTTTCTGTAAACGTGTACAACCTTGAAAACCTTATGGAGCAGGTTACTCTGCCCTGTCATTGCTAAGAGTTGAAATAGGTTCAGTGTTTCCCAGATGGGGTTTTACTAGAAGGAACAGGATTATCCGAGGGGGTACCCCCCCAACCCCAACCTCTAAAAAAGCTTTTTTTCAAAGCTATGTCTTTAA
>NW_022111367.1:15996982-16003249 GCF_000313985.2 Echinops telfairi
TTAATAGTCTGACCTAGTGGAACGAACTCCAAATGCACTATGAGTCCACATTGTTGTCTGTTCAGGAGGTTAATGGACGTGCAGAATGAGGTTTGTTATGAATTGACATTTCACCTTTTTTGAAATGAGAAAACCACTGTACAGTTGAGTATTTCCCATAGCACTGTCCTTGTAATCTTTGCTCAACATCACAACAGTTTCTGTGCCATTTTCCCCAAGTAGGAAACAAAATTTCATAGTCTAATGTTGTTCACTTAAATTGACCATCACAAAATATGAGGTTTGGACAAAGCTGCTTTTATGAAGAAATTCACTGTGACCAGAGAGAACCTTCCCAGATGATGCCACTGAATGCACTTACCCAGAGCAAGTTGCTTGATATTTGCCTAGTGGGAAAATGTGTACTATGAGAGCTACCCTCCACCCAGTCCAATTCTGTGTTTTTATGACGCCGCTATTTGGTATCTAATTCTCCCTACTTTTTCATTCAAAGTCTGAATTTTGAAGCGTTAGATATTCTAGTCAACCTGACTCACTTCAAAATTCAGACTTCAACCCCAGCTCCAACCTACATAATTGAAGAATATTAAGCATTATACAATTTATGTTCCATATGATCACTAGTTAAAATATAAGATGAAATCAATTTTTATTACTAATAAGTATAATATATATGCATATCATCCCCAGGTGTAGTGAACCATTTTCCTGTGTTACTCCTAAAAAGAAAACTATTCATTTCACACTATTTGTTCTTAATATAGCAGTATAATTTTTATTGATAAAAATAATTCATTTGTGTTATGAATTCGTCTTATGAAAATTAGCTTATCAAATTTTTATTGAGCACTCATAAGAGGAAAGGGGGGTGAGACTTTATCTGACATACTTTGGGCATGTTGTCAGGAGAGAGGAGTCCCTGGAGAAGACGATCTTGCTCAGTAAAGTAGAACGACAGTGAGCAAGAGGAAGGCGGTTGAAAAGACATATTGGCACAGTGGCCGTAGCAATGACCTTGCACATAAGAGCAATTGCAATGATGGTGTAGGACCAGGCTGTGTTTTGTTCTATTGAGCAAAGGGTTGTTATGATTCCAAATTGTCTTGATGGCCCCTAATACCAAAATCAACAACTCATTTTAGGTCCATCCATGTTCTATGCAATGGCAATACAAAAATAGGAACAAAACATTCATTTTCTCTGCCATCTTGGGACATTATTTTTGTGAGATTAAATACTATTAAACTAATATGATTATTTCAAACACTCATAAACATGGCAAAGAAAATGAACAGAATGATGCTTTTAGGATCGAAATAGGGTTGAAATTGGAGGGCAATCAGAAAAGGGTTTTGTGAGGAGTGGACTCATGCACAGGGCTCACTGGTCAGCCTTTCAGAAAGTTGGATGAAGAGTTTTCCAAGTAGAGGAAAAGAAGTACCACTCTTCAAGACTGTGTTTGGAATACAGATCCAAAGCCCATTTGTAGCGAATGACACATCCCCCCACAGAGGGGTCACAACGAAGGGATGAGTCAACCAGGGTGCAGTAAAGCACTGATGAAAGATACAATATGCCTCTGGTTCCTGGAAGCTTCTGCAGCCCCCACTATCATGGCCCCAGTGCTGCTTCTCACTTCGAACTAGACTGGAGCAGGTACTCAGGTCAAGAGATAAGAGTTCACAACACACTGAATGCAGGAACAGGAATGGGACCAGAGATACCAGAAGAGTAGGGGGAAGAGGGGTGGAGAAGGGAAGGAAGGAGGGACCGATTGCAATGATCGACACATAACCACACACACCCCACCAGGGCAAAGAACAAGAGAAACCATGGGGGAAGGGAGACAGCTGTTGGTGTGAGATATGAAAATGATTAATAATTTATAATCTGTCAAGGGGTCATGAGGGTGGGGGCGGAAAGAGGAGCTGATACCAAGGGCTCAATAGAAAGAATTTTCTAGGAAAGAAGGGTGGCAACAGATGTCCAAATATGCCTGATACAACTGATGTATGAATTGTCATAAAACTTGTAATTGATCTTGTAATTGAAAAATTGAAAAAAAATGATCTTGTAATTGAAAAAAACGTCTTCATGACAAAATTCTGAAGAGGTAGAGTGGAAGATAAGGAAGTAAGAAATGTAAGCAGGGACTAAATCAAGGAGGGTCTTTGAAAAGTATGAGTTACATATGAAGGTATAATATTCCAATGAATATTACATATGACACATCTGCCAGCTGCTACATATTCCTAGCATCAGTCCAGCAGTCTTAATGTAAAATAAAATAAATTAGTTTTTTGGTGTGTTTTTTTTTCTAATTTTCTCTCCTGGGCATGGTATCCTTAGTCTATGATTCTCAATGATGCAAGAAATGCAGACAGAAATTCAGATTTTCTACATTGTATTATACAGACAGGTTTACAAGGGGTAATTCTTTATTTTCCCTGAATGTTCAAGGAATAATTTAAACTTTATGAGAATCCCCAAAGAATAGTTTATAACTCATTTGTTTATTTGCTTCGGTATTTCTTTTTACAATATTATGTGAAAAAGAAACTCTCAAGCATGATTTCCATAATTGCTTCTTTTTTATTTTTGTCTTGCTTAGTTTCTTTCTCCTTATCTCATAATTCCAATGCATTTGATGTTAAATTTTGTACCTTTAATATAATCCCCCAGGGTACTAGTTTATTCATCCCATTTCAGGTTGTATTTGATAAATCACAATTTTAGCATGAAGAGGTACTAAATTACATTTGTGTTCCTTTAATGAAATCATCTATTTTAGCTCATCACTGCAGGTAAAAACAATTTTCCATATGTCATACACTCTTATCATGCCTTCTAAAAAGTCATCATGGTTACATATTATCTAGTTTACATTAAAAAAAAACAATGTCAGCTTACTAGAAAATAATTCTAAAAATGTGTAGAGCTATTCATCAGCCAGACTCAGCTGCAATGGCATGAATAATTCTATGATTCAGAGCTCGGGACTGTGCAGGCAGTTAAAGAATCTGCTCTTTTCAAAGGATGTGATAAGTTAATTAGCTCATCTTGTGATTATGTGGCTTTGTTAGAAAGAACACAGTGTTAGGATAGCATAGAATAAACAAGAACATAATCTTTTTTTAAAAAATGTGGGCAGAAATGAAATATTTTTAAATCAGAGCAAGGTTGGACATACTGGAACCAGTGACGAGTCCTAGTTCAATTAAGCTGACATGGAAGAAAAGTCATTGAATAATCAATCGTCAAGTAATTGGTCAATTACGTCTAGTGAAATGAAAATACATCTGTTATAACTGAATACTGTGTGTCAGATAATGCATCTTACAATTAATTAATTTTTCCACTTTATAATTAGTTATTATATTATTGTATAGTGATAAAGATATGATATTGTAGCTTTAAAAAGTTTTGAAAATGGAGGAAAAAAACCTGGAAAATTATATATATGTGTATTTATAATTCAATAAATGTATCAGATTTTATGTTCTGGGGTGTATTAGTCCAGGTAGACTAGAGAAACAAATCCATAGAAACTCATATGTGTATAAGGCAGAGTTTTATATAACGGGTAATTGTACATTAAGAAAGCATCCCAACCCAGTCCAGTCCAAGCCCATAAGTCTAATACAATGACACTGAATGCAGGATGATCACAGGCCAGTGGGTAGAAAGTCTTTGGATCCAGTGGCATGGTAAGCGTCTCAGTGCTGGCAGGGGTCTGTACATGGATTCTCCGGCTTCAGAGGTCTGGTTGCATCAGGGTAGGTCCATGTAGCCACTCAGTCTCAGGGCACTAGTGTAGTTCCATGTATCTTGTCAGCTGCAATGTCTCTGAGGGAGTAAGCAGAGAGAGAGAGGTGTCTCACACCTCCAAGGAGGAAATATAGGAATTCCCAGAATTTTCAGGAGAAGGCAATGCCCATACAGAGGCCTCACTGGCTATGATCTGATTGACAAACTAGACTCCACCCTATCACCCTTATCCTATCAAGTCCCAAATTGACACCAGATTATGTAACTACCACATAGGGTATATATGCCATATATTACACAATGGTGTACAATCTGGGTACGTATGTATGTATGTATGTGTGTAGACAGATAGTCACAGATAGACATGACCCCTTATGGTGTAGTGAATTGCACAATGGGGTGCTAATTGCAAGGTCAAAAGTTTGAACCCAGAGCCAATTATTTTTGTCAAAGGTGAGGTTTTCGGTTTCCGTAAAGACTTGCAAACTTAGAAACACAAAGGGTAGTTATTCTTTGTCCTGAAAGGTCACTATGAGTGTCAGAATCAATTTGATGGCACAGAGTTGAGTGTGTGTGTGTGTGTGTGTGTGTGTTCATAGAGATGGATATGATTAATATGATGTATGAGGGGGCACCCCCCAAACCGGTACTCATTTGTTTTTGTTTTTGTTTTTTTTAATAACCATTTTATTAGGGGCTCATACAACCCATCACAATCTGTAATACGTCATATGTGTCCAGCACTTTAGTACATATGTTGACTTCATCATTCTTAAGTCACCCACTTTCCACTTGAGCCCCTGGTGTCAACTCATTTTCCCCCCTTCCCCCCTGCTCCCCCCTTCCCTGGTAATTTATAATTTATTATTGTTTTATCATATCTTACCCCATCCAACGTCTCCCTCACCCACTTCTCCACTGTCCATCCCCCAGGGAGGAGGCCACATGTAGACCTTGTCCTCTGTTCCCCCTTTCACCCTCTCCTTCCCTCCACCCTCCCACCATCGCCACTCTCTCCATTGGTCCTGAGGGTTCATCCGTCCTGGGTTCACTGTATTTCCAGTTCCCATCTGTGCCAGTGCACCTCCTCCAGTTCAGCTGGATATGTAAGGTAGAATTGGGATCATGGTAGTGGGGTGGAGGAAGCATTTAAGAACTAGAGGAAAATTGCATATTTCATCGTTACTACACTGCACTCCGATTTGCTCCTCACCTCCCCGCAGCCCTTCTGCAAGGGGATGTCCAATTTCCCCTGAATGGGCCCTGGATCCCCACTCTGCATTCCCCCTCATTCACAATGTTATGATTTTTTTGGTCTTTGATGCCTGATACCTGACCCTTTCACCACCTTGTCATCTTACAGGCTGGTGTGCTTATTCCATGTGGGCTTTGTTGTTTCTCAGCTAGATGGACCTTTGTTTATCTTCCAGCATGTGGGACCCCAGATTCTGTGTAATTTGACAGCTTGGCACCATCAGCTTTCTTCACCGCATTTGCTTATGTACTACCCACTTTGTCTTCAGCATTCGTGTGAGGTCCACAGTGCATTTGGAGTTCCTTCCCCCAGGTCAGACCGTTAATCAAGCTTTCTATTTAGACTTTCTGAAAAGCTTGTGTAACAATGTGTGACAAAAGAGGTCTGATTTGTGGCAGATGGGTGACTGGTCTTGCCACCACGGCAATGCACTTGCTCATGCAGCCAGTTTTGGGCAAAAGCAGCATACTCCTCCTGCCCCACACATGTTTCACACCTAACCTCGCTTTGTAGGACTTCTTTTCAGGAATGAAGAGGGACATGAAAGGACAGCAATTTGACGATGTAGAAGAGGTGAAGAAAAACTGAGGGAGGTGGTGTCAGCCACCCAAAGAGATGAGTTTGAAAAATGTTTCCAAGAATGGAATCGCAGATTTGACAAATGTATTAAGTGTAATGGAGAGTACTTTGAAGGTGATAAGGTTGTTTTCTAAAAAAAATTTAATACATAGCTTTTTAAAAAAATTCTGTTTGGAGGGGGTGCCACTTGTGTGTGTTTGTATGTACATACAGACATATATACAGCCATATATATGGCTTATATATATGCAATGTCTCCCAGGACTGACAGTAAGCTTTGAGCTGATAACAGAAAGATTTTCAGATCAAACCCACCAGAGGCTCCAGAGAAGAACGTTGAGGCTCTATTATTCCACAATGATTTACAGCCTCCGAAACCCTATTTCAGGTCACAATGAGTTAGAATCCACTTGATGGCACTGGAATTTATATGATTTATTATATAAATGCTACTCTGTATTTACACTGCACCTATATTTATGGAAATTATTTATTCAAGGAACATAATTGCTTCCCCAAACATCTTAATATAGTACTACCTAGGAAATACTGATTTCAATTATTCTAAAGCTATTAAAGGATCATATTCCATCTCTTTCATTTCTAAGTCTTTAAAATCTGTGACTGTGGCTTTAGAATCCATTGTTTATATAGTATGCAACATA
>NW_022111367.1:16004705-16006520 GCF_000313985.2 Echinops telfairi
TTCATAACTGTAAGTTTGCTAATGTTATGGATAGGGTGACCCTGTGAAATGGTCGTTTGACTCCCAAAGGGGTCGCAACCCACAGGTTGAGAACCACTGCTCTATATGTTCATCAATTCTGTGTTTCAGATACCAATAAAACTCAAACAGAGCAAAACAAAAACCCCGAAAAATCACATAACCAAAATTGAAGAGACTTACCCCCCATGACAAAAATACCTGAGATGAACACTAACACGGGGACAGGAGAAATGTTAAAAACGACTGAGGGGATCTAATGACAAGGTTTTAACTGTTCAAGTCAGGTTTCTCATTTTGATCTCCCATAGTCATCTCTCCAACGCAGTGTGTTTGGTAACCGGTTTCTTCCCATCCCTCTTTATGGATAGAAGGAAATCACCAGAGGGTTATTTCTGCTGTAGATCTCATCATGTTGTGGATTGACTGGTACTTGTTCCTCCCAAGAATTGATGTCCATTTGGCTGGGCCATAGTCCTCAATGGTTTCTCAGCTACATAATGTAGTGTGGCAATTAGGTAATGTTGTAATTTGGCAGTTAGATGATGATGTAGGTAGTCATCATCCACTTTGTGATCTGATGTAATTATGTGCTGTTAATCCTTAAACCTCTGTGAGATGGCATTAGGATGAGCTGTCTGTTAGGTCTATAGTCTTACCAAATCAACACTTGGCTGAGGGCATGCTTGAGTTACCTGTTTTATCTTGCAAGAGATAAAAGAAAAGTAGAAATGTGTTAGAAAGACAGATCTTCCACCAAGCAAGAAGAGCCAAGTGGACCTCATCCTTTAGAGTTGGAATCACTTTATTGAAAATTTCCTAGACCCAAGGGGTTATTTATGCTTTAAAAAAAAAAAAGCTTCTTACAGGGAACAGAGTGGGGAAGACTTCCTCTGGAGTTCACACCCTGAATTCAGTCTTTCATTGTTTTATTCAATGAAAGATTAAATTTCTGTTAAAGCTATCCATTTGTGGTAATTTTTTCTTACTCTTTGCATGAATTCAGTGAAGTTTTGCAGAGCAGATGATCAGTTTTATATTTGACATTTCATATATTTTTTCCTCTCATAGATCGCAATCCCCTCAATGTAATGTCACGTATGCCCCCTCCTCCCCGTGATTCCCATTTTCAATTCTTCTTTCCTAAGCATTCTGAAGTTTATCCTTGGGTAAGAGCTGCTCTTTTGATATAAAATTGTTTATGATTCTAAGGTTAAATATAGTTGGAACTATCTCTCTATTGCTATTATGCGTGTTCCCCAAATAATATGATCTATTGTTTGACTAGAAATCGAGCCATAGATGAGTTGAGGTCACCCTGAGGCATAGACAAAGTCATGGAAGCTTCACCGATCTTTTTCTGAAAGTGTGCTGGTCACTTTTTCTTTTTTTTATGATTTTGAATTTTGCTCCACATTTTCCTTCTGCTCTATCCAAGACCTTCGAAGGTCATCCTTTTGAGAGAAGAGTTAGTAGTAGCTAGGAATCATCTAGCTCTTCTAGTGTCAGGGTTGTGGAAACTGACATTTGTATGGTCCATTAATACCTTTTAGTAATTGTGTCAATGTTCAATTTTCACCATTCTTCTTTCTTCAGAACAAAGAGAGACCAACTGTTACACCTTAAGGTGTCAGATGAGTAGCTTCTGAAACTCCAGTTGCTATGGGCCAACGCTGAATGCTGACCTGTGTCTTTGTAGACTACATTATGCCAATTCATCTGGTGTCTCCTGAGACTAGAGTCCTGAATCCCTAGGCCTAGCAACACATTCTTTCAAGGTTTTTGGATCTATTGAAT
>NW_022111367.1:16007106-16008226 GCF_000313985.2 Echinops telfairi
GATCCTATATACAACAGAACCATTGTTATGCTTGAACCAGTTGTTCCAGCCAATGTGTCAGTCCATCTCGTGGAGGGTCTTCCTCTTTTTCATTGCCCTATAACTTTAGCAAGGATGATTTCCTTTTTGAGGATTTGGTCTCTCCAGATAACGTGTCTAACTGATGTTTGTCCTCACAGTAACATCCCCACTTTTCACCACTTCAAAGAGGTCTTACCCAATGGGTTCACCCAATGTAATGTTTATTCGACCTCTTCACTCTTGCTTCTATGAGCATTTATGGAAAAACAGAGCAAGATAAATTCCCTGACACCTTTAATCTTTTATACATTTTTCAGGCTGTAACTTATTGATTCAGTTATGAGAATATTTGTTTTATTTACATAGAGTTACAATCTATATTAAAAGCTGCATTCTTTGAATTTCATCAGAAACAATTTCAAAACTTTTTCACTTGCAGGAAGCAAGGTTGTATCATCTGCATGACACAAGCTGTTAATAAGTCTCCCTCCGATCTTGATTCTGTACAATGAAGCATTCGAAATTCTCATTGGTTTCAACCCCATCTCTATTTGTTATGATCTACACAGTTCAATGTCTTGGGATAGTCAATAAAACACAAGTAAACCTTTTTCTGGTACTCCCTCCTTTCAATCAGGGTCCATCTCACATCAGCAATGATATCCTTTCTTCCTTGTCCTCTTCTGAATTTAGCTTGAATTTTGTCTCCTCCTAATCAAGGTACTGCTACGACTGTTGTTAAGTGATTGTCAACAGAATTTTAATTCTATGTGATACTAATGATATTTTCCAATATTGTCTGCATTATGTTGGGTCATATTTCTTTGGATTAGGTATAAATATGGATTTCTTCCAGTTGATTAAACATGTATCTGTCTTCCAAATTTCTCGGCATAGATGAGTGAGTGCTTCCAGTGCTTTAATGGTTTCTCAAAATATTTCAGTTGGTATTCTGTTAATTCCTGGGTCCTTGCCTTGATTTTGGCTAATATCGCCAGTGCAGCTTAACATTCTTCCTTTAGTACATTCAATGCTTGATCATATGCTACTTTTTGAAGTGGTTGAATTTTGCCCAGTTATTTTTGGTACAGTAATTCCC
>NW_022111367.1:16008326-16009740 GCF_000313985.2 Echinops telfairi
TTTTTTTTTTCTCAAACTGGCCATTGGAAATTTCTGTTTAGTTCTTTTATGTCATCATTTATTCCATTTGCTTTAGCTGCTCTATGAACAAAAGCATGTTTCAGAGCCTCATTGTCTAACATAAACTTTGATACTTTCTCACTTTTCTATTTTTAATAACTTTTCAGTTTGTTCTTGTATGATGTTTTTTTTTTTATATCATGCCACTGAACATCAGGTTTTCTCTCATTTATGTTCAATGAGTCAAATATATTCATGAGATGTCCTTGAAATTCAGGTGGGTTATATATATGATATATTTCTATCCCTATCTAGCTATGACTGAACTGATCAAATGGGAAATATACAACTGTCTCCAAATGTGTGAATAGCTGTGATGTGGAAACTGGATTAAATCAACTCTGTGGAAAGTAGATTAAATCAAATCTCTTCAACTCTATGGTTCGGAAATTGGAGCAAGGGCAGATGGTGTGAGGTGACACACTCTTAGCTCAGTGAATAAGTGCCTGTAACTTGGAAAGCACACCAAGTTGGATTTGCTGTGTGTGGAGAGTGAGTTAATAGAATAATACAGGTAGTATCACAATGACCCTCTACCAACACAGCACACACACACAAATAGTGCATTGACTAGGAGGTTAGGATAATTGGTTATGTTGGACAAATTTTCAAACCTACTGTTCTATGGTTTTAAGAAAATTACCTTTACTATTATAACTTTTCCAAACCTGGACATTTTAGATCAATGGAATATATGATATTAAATGTTATATATTACCTGTGTTATAAGCAATATTAGTATTAAAATACTAAACAAAAATACAAAAGACCACTATTGTAGAGTTGAGTCTAACTCATAGCGACCCCATAGGACAAAGTAGAACTGTCTCATAGGGATTCCAAGACTATAAATCTTTAAAAAATCTTTCTACTGCAGAGTGGATTTGTGCATTTGAAACTCCACCTATTAATTACCCCCTAAGATGCTTAACCACTGTTCCATCAAGCCTTCCTAAGATATACAACCCAAACCTAAACCAAATCATACTGTCATCGAGTTGATTCAGACTTAGAGTGAACTTATCTATCAACAGGAGACTGTGACTCTTTATAGGAATAGAAAGCTACCTGTGTCTCCTGGGAAGTGACTGGTGATTTCGAACTGCTTACCTTATGGTTCAAAGCCTAACATGTAGCCATGATGCCACCAGGGCTGAGGTTTCCTAAAATATACAATTTATATTATTAATTTCAAAAATGCCATTAAACTGTGGATAATTTATTTAAACCCATATAATATAGTTCTCAAAGACTGACTAGAATTTACTAGTTTGTTGAAATATATATATGTATCTGTTACTCTGCTAAAATGCCTATTCATTCATTCAAATTAGTGAACATATCATAAACCACA
>NW_022111367.1:16010396-16012445 GCF_000313985.2 Echinops telfairi
TTGAGTAAATAAAATAGTCAGAGAAGCTGAATTATATGAAGAGGAATGAGGCATCAGGATTGCAGGAAGATTTATTAGCAACATTTAATATGCAGATAACACACATTTGCTCGCTGACAGGTGGACATGAAGCACTTGCTGATGAATGTCAAGGATTGTAGCCTTCAGAATGGATTACAACTCATGTAAAGAAGACTTAATCCTCACAACTGTACAAATTGGTGGCATCATGAAAAATGAAAAAAACTTTGAAGTTGTCAAGGATTTTGTCTTCTTTAGAAGCACAATCAATGCTAATGGAAGCATCAGTCAAGAGAAGAAATGACCCATTGCTTTGGGTAAATCTGCTGCACAAACCTCCTTATAGTACTGAAAATCAAAGTTGCTACTTTGCAGATTAAGATGTGCCTGACTCATACTCATGTGTATTGATGGATTTAAATTACGGTGCTAGAGAAGAAGATTGGAAGTACCATGCTCAAAGAACAAATAGAACTATCATCTTAGAAGTAGAACCAGAGTGCTCCTTAGAGGCAAAGATGGCAAGATTTTGTTTTATATGCAGTGGGCAAGTTGTCAGAAGAGACCAGTTCCCATAGAAGGATATCATACTTGATAAAGTAGAGGATCAGTGAAAAAGAGAAAGGCCCTAGATAAATAAGATGGCTTGACACAGTAGCTGCAATAATGGGCTTAATCATATGAACAGTTGTGAGGATGGAGTAGTAGTGGGTAGTGTTTCATTTTGTTCTGCATAAAGTTTCTATGGTTGTAACCGACTTAAAGGTACTTAACCAGAACAAAAAGCAAAAAATCATATTTCGTAGTTCTAAGCTACCATTCTTTAAGCATAACCTTGCTTAGAAATGGACTTTGAAGATCTCAGTAGTTAGCAGTAGCTTATAATAGCGTAATGTAAATCCTTACCCATTCTGAGTAGTACTTTTATAAAAAGAAAGAGACACAAAATATGGACGGATGATAGCTATGTGTTCACAGAATGATGCTGGAGTTGCCAATCAAGACACATTTGGGACTACCAGATAGACCAGAAAGAATACCCCCTTAGATTAATTTGAAAGAGAATTACTCTGAATTCATACTACTGGCCTGCAAACCTGGGACACAATAAATGTCTCTTCATTGAAGGTACTCACGTTGTGGTACTTCAAGAAGCCCTGGTGTCATTGCCAAGAAAGTGTTGAACTGTTACTTAAAGTTTAGCAGTTCAAAATCACTAGTCACTCCTTGGGAGAAGGCTTACTTTGTCTACTCCTGAAGATTTATAGCCTTGGAAAACCAATTTAAAGAGTTCTGATGGTATAGTAGTTACACTTTGTGTTGCTAGTCTGCTTACTGTAGGTTAGCAGTTCTAAACCATCAGCCGCTCTTTGGATAAAAGATAGAACTTTCCACCTCTGTGTAGAGTTACAATCTCAGAAACCCATTGGAGTAGTTTTGTCCTGTCCTAGGGGGTTGACAAGCGTTGGAATCAACCTGGTGGCAGTAAATGAGTGATAAGAGACTATGAGTCAGAAGTAACTCAATGGCTGTTCTTTGTTTGGGTTACTTAGGAGATTTGATTTCAGTATCTTTAAGAAATGGATATGTGGTTCATTTTAGATCCATCCTTAAGAAAATCATTATTTAAGCAAAACGTTGTAAATTGAAATCCAGAACAGTTTAATTCCACAAGTCAGACAATCTTGGCCCAAACATACTAAAAGTGACAGAATAAAAATATGCATATTTCCCTCCTACATTTTTTCTCAATTTAACTGAAATTGATTAAGTAAATAATTGTGTTGCCCAAGAGAAAAACAACACATTTCACATGTTACATTGGAATTTTAAAGAGTTTATCTTATATTATTTATCTAGAGCTGTTTAATCTCTACTGTTAGGCACACCATCAATGTCTGCATTTATTGTAGGATGATGCTTTATTTGGGGTTACATTTACCCAAGAGGAACCTTGTAGAGTACTTTGTTGGACTACTGTGTTACACAGGGTTCTCTCGAAAAACACACCAGGACACTTGTAGATAG
>NW_022111367.1:16018168-16027940 GCF_000313985.2 Echinops telfairi
GCGGGGAGGGAGGGGAAGAATGAGCTGACACCAAGGGCTCAAGTGGAAAGTGGGTGTTGTGAGAATGATGAAGTCAACACATGTATTAATGTGCTGGACACAGATGACGTATGTACAGGTTGTGATGAGTTGTATGAGCCCCTAATAAAATGATTATTTAATAATAAAAAATAAATAAAAAAACAAACAATAAATTCATCTGAACAATGAAAAAAAAAAAAGAATATAAATATGACTTTGTTTGGATAGTCTGGGGTATGGAATGCTACCCAGATCAGAGTGACTTCTAATTTTTGAACATATGTTTGGTGAAGAGAGCTTCTCGGTTAGGAGTACTTCTTACAAAGCTTTCTTTTATGTAGATGCCAAATCAATTTTATAGTAGGCTTTTCATCCCTCACTCTGCCAAGGGAAAGTATGTAGTTTAAAACTAAACTATCTGTTAAGGAAATGAAAAAGTCACCCAGAGGGCTTCATGGTCTTTGAAAATTAGTGCCTAAAATTTTTCAGATGTCCCATTTGATTTAAAAAAATCATTTACAATAAATATAAACAGAAGGAAAAGATTTCTCCAGTATATGTGCCCTTCCAGACTAATTTGAATCTTCAGTTTGTATAGTCAAATGGTATTTCTTTTTTTTTCTGTCCATTCTTCATAATTTTTATAGATCATTTTATGGGGGCTTCTTACAGCTCTTCTAACAATCCATACATCAATTGTATCAAGCACATTTGTACACATGTTGCCATCATCATTTTCAAAACATTTTCTTTCTACTTGAGTCCTTGGTATCAGCTCCTCTTTTTTACTCCTCCCTCTCTCACTCTTCCACCTTTGTGAACCCTTGATAATTTATAAATTATTATTATTATTATTCCTTGCACCATCTGCTGTCTTCCATCATCCACATTTCTGTTGTCCCCCCAATTCGGGGAGGGGAGGAGAGTGTTATAAGTCAGTCATTGGAATCAGTTCTTCCTCTCTCCCCCTTCTCTTCCCACCTTCTCCTGCTATCATGGGATAGCTAGTAGTCAATATGATATGTTGAATTTATGTTTCATAAATTTAGTAACTTTTATTTTTGTACCTCAAGATTATAAAAGAGATATTATTTAATATTTATATCTATACAATTAAGTCATATTTTTATCTTCCAGTGATAAATATGTGATTACTCTCAACTTATAGAGGAATATTTCCAGGTGAGATTTTGATGTATTATGGAGATCAATTTGGCAGTTCATTGCTATGTTTGTTATTACACTGATCCACTGGAATCCAGTTGATTCTGTCTCTCAATGATATTACAGGACAGAGAAGACTCTTTACAGGAACAGGCAGCCTCGTCTTTCTCCCACGGAGTGCCCGGTGCCTCCAAGCAGTTAATCGGCAGCTAGCAGTCAACAAACAGCCCTCCATGCCACCAAGTATTCTAGAATCTGAGATAATAGGACAAATACTTAGGAAAAGGTACATGAAAATCTTAATGAACTGATAAACAAACTCACGGTCGAAAAATCCACTGGATTTTATTATAAGTGTCATACTATTAAGGATCAATTATACCTGAGATTTTAGGGCCCACGTACTCTGGTTTATCATTTCTTTTTCTATTGCTTTTCTTTCTATCATATCTAAAGCATACTAAAAACACAGACATCACATTTTTGAACTAGAATACACTTTGAATACATACAGAGCATCGAGGGTCACTGTGAGTGGAAAGGATTTGATGGCAATGGATTTGATTTTGGTTATCTCAGATTCTCAGTCTCCATTTTGGCTCTACTATTTCATATCAACGAAGCTTAAACCTTACTTTCACAAAACAAAAACAAGACATAAAAAGCACTTTTCTTAATTATTGTTGATCCTAAAAGCAATTTCTGCAGCACAAGTACAGTACAGATGCTCTATTAAGGTAGAAACATGAATTTAGCCCAGAAAGTTACTAAAGTTTTACTTAAGACTATTTTGTTTTATGAGAGCTATTAATTTAGTTTATGCATGGCATCTCCTAAATAGATTAAAAGGTGCTAGAGGGCAATGCCTGTTCCTTTAATTTATGTATTTTACCCCAGGCAGCATCTGGGATTGTGCACTGCACATACGGGGTCCTTGGTAAATGTTTCTTCACCCTCAGTGCATTGCAGCTCAATAATCATTCTACTGTGCTGGATGGTTTATGGAGGCTGAATTCCTTCCTCTAGAGTAATATGTGTGCAACCGTGTTTTACCATATCTAAATTGATCCAGGAAGCATATTTTTCTTGATATATGCCTCCAGCGAGCTGCTATTATGGGAAGTCAAATTATTGGTCAGAGATGGTATTTGGACTGTGCATATCTTACACAAACACTCTCACATGTATTATGGATAAGAACACATTTTCTTTCAGACAGCATAGTTGCAAAGAAAGTTATTGCTTGCATTTTACTTGGGTTATCTTTTAAGCAGCCATACAAAACATGACATAGATTTCAATTCACTGTATGTAAAATCTCTTGATGTTGACATTCATTTTCCTCTGTTAAAGTAAATGAAAGGAATGCAATGCTAAAAGGTAAAGTAACTATGTTTTAAGTGCCAGACACTTACTAGTAGGTAAGTCACAGTCTCGTAGTGAGTCAGACATAATTTTAAAGGAGCCCTAACTCTTCTAGAGTCATAGGGGGGAATTAATGTATCTTCAAACTGATGGCATTTTTATTCAATCACTTCCCATTATCAAAGTGCTAAAATATAGCATTAATACTTTGCCATCTAACCTATCTTTACAGAGTAACCACAAATTAAAGAACTTTGTATATTAATGTGCCTGTAGGTATCCAGTAAGAAATATGTTTTAGAACAATTATGAAAATTATGATTAAAAATATTTCTGCACTTATTAATTTTTGGTGTTATTTAATGTTTATCTTCTTTTGTGTAAATACTTAACCAAATGTTTCTAAATTTTAGACTTGAGACTAAATGTTAACCTTATTTTATTTGCTGAATAAAGAAAATAATGAAATCCCATCATTCAAATTTAAGAATGTTCAAATTCTGCAATTAAACAACTTAAAACACATCAGATTGCTCACTTCAACTGGCCAAGTTTGATTGGTAAACTCCAGAATTTAATTAGATATTTGTAACAATTCCATTATATAATTATTAAAACCATATTATATAAATTTAATATTTTAGCCATCATTAAGAAATTGAAGTAGGTATTTTGTCTGCCACTTTTTCTTTTCTCCCATTATATTAGCAATTTATCATGGACAAGTTCTGTTATTATTCCTAGATCTATGAGAAAAGGTAGATCTAGTTTTTTTGCAATAAGAAGCTAATATGAAACATTTAACAATCCCTATGTATCAATAAATAAAAGAAACAAACTAACTAACTGCAGTTGAGTAGATTTTGACTTAGAATATAATGTTCCTTAGGGTTTCCTAGACTGTGAATCTTTAGAACCTCATCTTTGTCCTGCCGACCAGCTGGTGGGTTTGAAATTCCAAACTTGTGGGCTAGCAGCGATACACATAATTCAATTCATCACTCTCTTTTATGACAGAAAAAAATTATTTATTCATTTGTTCACATTTTCAAGAATAAATATTGAGTACTTCAAGGAATCAATAGCAACTGTCATACTAAGCATTGCAGTAACAGGAACAATACAGGCATATTCTGGCTCTTTCAAAACTTACAGAGAAGAGAAATATTGTCAGTGATTGCAATAAAATTAGGACATTGGGATATCAAGGGAAGTGGAAGCTTTTTTGAAAAAAATATTAGAAAAATACCTAATCTCATCTAGAGACAGAGAAGTCTTCTTCTATCAAGCAAATGACATTGAGCTGATATTTCGTAGATGGCAAAATTGAACAAAGAAAGTCGGGACTTCAATCAGGAAGGGCAAAGGAGAAAGGAACCAGAAGCCAAACCAAAGACTGGAGACAGGGCTCGTGGATGCAGTTTTAACATAGGAGTTAGGATTTATCCAGAGCACAATGAAGAGCACCTTTCTTATTTTAATACGATGACTCGTTGCCATTGAATCCATCCCGGCTCAGAGGTCTCACATGTTAGTGAGAGTTGAACTGTGCTGCCCAGGGTGTTCACTAGCCAATTTTTTAAGGAGTAGATTGCCAGGCCTTTCCTCCACGGTACGTCTGGGTAGACACAATCTTCCAACATTCCAGTTAAAATTTGAGTATATTAACCTTTTACATCATGAAAGGTCCATTAAAATGAGGAGTACAACACAATTTGGCTAAAATTCATTCTGGTGTCAGTAAGGAAATGGGATAAATAAATGGCAGAAAGTTCAGTGACAGTGAAATGAGTTAGGAGTTCTATGAAATTATACATATGATACAGGATTATCAATTAAATTAAGATGTGAATTGTACAGAAAAAATCAAATGAACTATCTAGAGTATACAACCTTGCTCTTATTAATTTAAAATAATAAAATAGACTGTAACTCAGGCAAAATAACTAAATCACTGAACATCAAATGATAAATTCAGTTTTCTCATGGTTCGCAGTCCATTTATATACTTTAATTTCACTGTGCTTCTCATAAAGAAAAAGTGTAGTGCCTCTATAAAATAATTATAGTTGAAAAAGCATACCTTAAGAGAAAATTTGAAATGATAAACATGCATTTTAATCAAACTGTGCCAATTTTATACATTTTTTCCAATGTTTCTTGATCCAATTTCTTGTTTCCTGCCATTTTACTTTGTCTTTCTTTCGAGTCATATCAAAATTAAGAAAATGAAAACTGAAAAAAAAAATGAAAACTGTTTGCCAAAACACCCTATTATTTTAATGTATCCTACCTTATTTAAATTGCTTTAATCCAATATAAATATAGTATTTCCCCCGTTTTTTATGTTATCTCTATTTTCTCATATCTCACTTTCAAACAGCTAGGGTAAATACAAAACTGAAAAATAGAAATTTATATTTTCTGTACTAAATTATTTTCTGTAAAGTTAACCCAATCATTTGAAAAAGCTGCCACTAAGTGACAATGTGTTAGGTGTGGCAGTTCCCCAAAATGGTAAATTTAGGAACTAGATAAGTCAACATACTAAATCGGTTTCAAATAAATTAACATTGTCTACAATAGACACAACAACTTGTTATACATTAAAAAAAAAACACCCTACAATCCAGAGCTTTCATGAAAATATAAGCTCCTAGTGTTTAATTCTAACTCCAGGGTTTGCTTAAAGAAGTGATTCAGGTTTCTTTTAAACTTACTTCTATTTTTGATTCCTCCTTGAAAGAGCTCTATTTACTCAGAAGTCCATGCATCGGATTTATTTGAATTTTAATTAAAGTGTGGGATGGCTCCAAAGTCCATCATATTTACATTCCTGGCAAAACCTAAATATTGCTGGAAGGCACATATTCATTTGCAGAGATTTGTGGGATTTGGGCATGTTATAGTTCTTTGGAGCTTATGGAAGTGTTCTAACGGAAATATATTGTGGCTTTACAAATTCAAAGGTGTGAATTATTTCATTGTGCCAAATCCACCATGCTTTTTGGATGCTATTACTTCTTTGTAAATGAAATGGAAAGCTTTCAAGAGAAAACACAGTTTCTACCTAAAATTGTTTACTTCACATCAGTACAAAGAACAATTACACTCTTACCATCAGTCAGCACTCACTGGTTAAATGTATGTTTTCAAAGCAGCACACATCCTGTTTTAACTGCAGGACTTCCATTCACATCAGTGGATGCTAGAGAGCAAACTTCCCAAAGGTTTCATTGACCCTAAATCCTAATGTGTTCATTTCTTTTTGAACAAGTCTGTGCTATAATGAATATCCCCTTAAAAGTCATTTAAAGCAGGATTTGGTAGTTTGGGGTTTTTGTTTGTTTGTTTGTTTGTTTTTGTTTTGTTTCACTTTTTTTAGTGCATGTATTATTCTTTATAAATTCACCCTTCTCCTCCTTAATCACTACACAAGTATATCTCATTCAAATTTTCCATGAGACAATATGCTTGTATTATGTGCTCCTACAGCCACCTGTCTTAATGCTGTAATATTATGAGATACCCATCTACTAACCCCAGTAGATTCCTCTGTCCATAAGAACAGGAACCATGTCATATTCCTGAATGAAACACAGTGGTATCATGTGGTATGGAGTCCACAGCTATTATTTACTAACTGGTATAACTCTCAAACCTGATTGGACGGTTAGATAAGTACCCTAATCATCAATTCCCCAAAGTATGCTAAGGTTATTATTTGGTCACACCTGGTAATAAGATTATGGACTCCAGGTTATTCAAATTAGAATTTACCAGTAAGGTTGTGGCAGTGGCAAATTAATGCAGACTTAAATGTCGATGTAATGTATTGTAACACCTGCACATGTCTCCATACTCCTTTGGTATGCTGGTCATAATTAGGTGTGTGCACTCCATCTGCTAATACACCACTTGTGAGCATTTTAACAAGGTTACCCTGGACATCATTTCTGAAGTCACAAGAATTATGAAGGCAAAGGTTGATGTCCTCCTTACGTAGATGATCTTGTGTCTAACTGCACAGAAATATGTGAGGTTATTTTACTGAGGATACTACCTCAATTCATCACAGCCTACTAGAGTGGTTATAAAGGCAGTGTCTTTAACTCCCCACCATCCTGCTTCAATTCTACAATTTCATCTTAATTGTATTGTTGTGATTCTCTGTCTAACCATTTTTAGTAGCTTGGTGTCATAAAACACCACAAATTTATTTTCTCACATTTCTAAATCACTTATTTCTACAACTAGTCTCAATGGGTTAATGTCAAGGTGTCTGTGGAGCTGATTTCTTCTAGAAGCTTCGGGGGAGAATCCGTTCCCTTACCTTTGCTACCCCCTTGACCCATCCTTGCATCTCACATTTTTTACTTTGAAGTTTTTCGTTATCTCTTATTATAAGAAACCTTGTTACTATATTGTACCCACCCAGGTAATCCAACAGCCTACCAATCTCTAGATTCTTAATTCAATCATACTTTCAAAGTTGTTTTTGACACATGAGGTAACATGCACAGGCTTCAGGGATTAGAATGTGAGCATTTGGGGGGAAATAATGGCATATTCTATTTACCAAGCCATTTCTCCCAAAGAGGCACAGATTCCATTAGGTGTTCCTAGATTGGCAGATATTACTTTTGCAACATAGACCTAACTCTTTAGGCATCTTCAGTTATTTATTAATAATATATTGCTTAAATAATCATAAAGGAAATTCAGTAATATTAGTTTGATTTAAGTACAGAATTCTTCCATATATAGTTTTCGATCAAAATATTCAGTAGTAGCAGTTGTATCTAGTTCATCTGGTGTCACGGTAATCGGGGTAGTTGTTCCTGGAAATGATTAACCACACAGTTCACTTCCTCTTCCTAGCTGTCCTTCTTCCTCCATTCCTAGCAGACTCTGAGGTGACCATTCTATTCAATGTCTGAGTTAGCAGAAACTTATCAAGAAATTATTTGTGAACAGTGTGATGATTGGTCTTATAGTGGATAAAGGCACAAGTTGTTCGCAATCTAGTATGACAACGCTATTATAAGTCACACTTAAACAGTACTTTAACTTAGGCTTAGGAGTAGACAAAGGAAAGAACAATATTATAACTGAAAAAACAGAAGTGTTCCTTATGGGCAGAGTGGTCTTTTAGGACTGGAGGACATTTGAAAATTAGAGAAAGTTCCAAACACTGTGCCCATAAAACTGAACAGGAGAATTGATCATAATTTCACAAATCATAATAATTACAATAGAAAGTAGACTGATGCTCCCATTTATATCAGCTGAGTCCCCAGATTTTCTGCTGAAAATTAATTAATTCTTCAGTAAATAAAAATAAGTTATGGATATTTCTAGTTGGGTTTCATCATCTTGAATATGGATGATATTTAAATATCTTTCTAATGACCCTTCTTGCTTGATTGGTAGATGGATGTACATTGAGATGCAGTTTTTCCCCATTCTATTCTCTTTGAGAGCCTTTCTCATGATCACAATTATCTTTTTCACGGTGTAAGGTTAGTACAAGTGCTAATAGAAAAAGAACATTGTTAACCTGCAAGTAATCATTGTCAGAAACCAAACATTTAGGAAACTGTGGAGAGAGATATTTTGAGTTCACATTGAGCTCAGAAGAGAAGGGGCAGTTCATATTCTGGGAAAATATAAGTACACCCTGATTTTTGTCCCTTTGTTCTGTGAGTGCTCACCCTACATATTCCAATTTATTTATTTTTAAATAGAGAGGTGCTTTTACATGCTCTGGAGGTCATACAACTATGGATCTACAAGCCAAAAAGAAAAACAAATTCTGGTCTCTAAAAGATATCTGTTTATAAAAGTTTAATTTTCTCTGGGATCTGGTCTCTGAATTGGCTAAACCTGGAGAAACAGAGTCTAGCCCAGTTCCAATCTACCTAGTCACTTGCTCGCTCTCTCCCTGCCATTTCAGCTCATAGGGAACTATACGGCAGAGTAGAACTGCCCCTGTGAGATTTCAAGACTTTAAAGCTTTATGAGAAAAGAGAGCCTCTTCTTTCTCCTGCGGAGTGCCTGGTGGTTTCAAAGAATAGGCTTCATGTATAGTATAACCCACTATGTCATAAAGACTCCTCGGTTCCAGCCTAGTTTATTAAAACATATATATCTAGTTCTTTTACTAAATATAGGTAAACTTTGATTTTCATATTTGGTAGAGTTTGAAGGGAAGCTTAAGTTTAGTTTTTTTTGTTAGGCACTTAAAAATAAACATGCACACAGGACAGCAACTCAACTGCGAGCTGTGAGGGTCATAGTGTTTTGAAACCTCAACCGTTATCAAGATGCTATCTTCTAGCTGGGTGTTGACGCCCTCACCTTCCTTCCCCCTGTGATGGCACCCAGCGTGAACCTCCTGTGCTGATGCACTTACCTCCTTTTATGTTGCCCATTTTACACACATAAAGCAGAGAGGACATTTTAAAATGAAATTACAATTATGCCCCATCCGAGTTTGCTTCTTTTCAAAAAACATGATCTACAAAGGTCTACTTGGTTTGAGTCAACTTTCATCTTTAATCTCACTCCTTTTCTAAATCCTGCATTGTTTGCCCATTATGCTGCAGACCGGAGCTTCCAACTGCTCCTTGAGTGCTTTGAATGCACTTCCTCTGAAGGTCTTCACTCTTGCCCTTCTCTTCTGGAATCACACTCCCCATGGATCATTGGAAAGCTGTTTTCCTCTCTCAAGTCCAAACTCAGATGAAACAAACTGAGACAGCTCTTTCTATCCAATCTATTGCCAACTCACTGATATCTTACCCCAAAGAACAATGCTTTAGGACTATCCTAATAGGACAGAGTCCAACAAAGGAAATCTATAGGAGACAGCTCTCCACTTATCTGCCAGCTTGTCATACTGTGATAGTTTGTGTGTTACTATGATGCTGGAAGCTTTGTCACTGGTATTTCAAATGCCAGCAGGTTCACCCAAATTAAACAGGTTCAGTAAAGCTTCAAGAATAAGAACAGACAGCAAAGAAAGGAGAGGCTGTCCACTCCTGAGGAATACCACTGAAAACCCTGTGGACATAATGGAAACAGTCTAAGATATTGAAAAGATCATGAAAAGAAGTAGAACATCTTCAGGGATAATGCCAGAAGATGAGCCCCTCACATTGGAAGGCACTGAATCTATGACAGAATATAAGCCCGTTTCTCTTTTTTTTTTTTTTTTTTG
>NW_022111368.1:0-10404 GCF_000313985.2 Echinops telfairi
TTTTTCTTTTTTTTTTTTTTTTTTTTTAAGCCCGTTTCTCAAAGTAGAGTTGACCATAATGACATGGACAGAATAAAGCCTATGGGGGTAAAAACTTCAGGACCTTCATTTGCAGATGGGGCACAACTCAAAATGAGAAGAAGCAACCATAAACATCAATGAAGTATCAGAATTACTTGTCTGGGGGTCCTTATCAGATATACATGTCAGCCTCAGGTTAACACCCTCCTTTCCCCTCCCTTAACCATTTGATCCCTGCTGACTTGAGGCGCCCTCCAGCCTAGTGAGTTTCTAAATAATTACCTACTGAAAATGCTTACCTTGAACTCTATAAGAGGAAAGAAGGATGCAGATGGGAAGAGCAACGCAGGAGAGGGGAAACGGAGCAAACACGTCTGGGGGACACAAGGGCACATCTGTTGGTAGGAAAAGACTGTCATAGGTTAAAAAAAAGTGTGTGTATGGGGGGGTGGGTTCCTCATGATTTAGTTCAGAAGAATTAGTCACTGACTGGCAGTTTTACTCTGACACACATTGGGCCACCATGGGTTGAATGACTCAAAAGCTACTGCATGTGTTTTCTCATAGGTTTAATATTAATTGCTTATTCTTTGTACTTCCCTATTAGGATTTACATGGAATCATGGTGGTCAGATTTGTTCAACAAATGTTGAATGTTTTATAAAGAGTAATTCGTGTTTTCTCCACCTTCTTGTCTTTGGTGTCTGCTCTTTGGAACAAGGATCCTTTACTATTAAGAATTATAGATATTTTTCTTTGACTCAGAAACTTTGTGGGAAGGCTTATTTTTGCTTCTAAGTGGCTGTCCAAACAAAGGAACAACAGCGAGAGCAAAGCACCAAGAGCCCACGCTTTATCCACAGACAGCTTGGGTTGCACACCTTCCTCCATCATGTACTAGTTCTGCCTCTTCGGGCAAAGCATTGAACTTACCTTACCTCCACTTTCCTGTAGTTGAGAACTATACTTTCCTTTAATTTGAAACACTTTCATTATGAATAATACATAACTGTAGAACTACAGTTAAAGACAAACAAAACCTTACTTATAAGGTTTTACATGAAATAAGTGAGTTGAAATATGTGAATCACATAAAGTAAAACCTGCTCCAATGTAAGCATCCTGTAACAATTCATTTTTGTTTTGAATTTAGGCTAGAAGAACACACATTTAAATTCTCATTGGATATTAAAATATTTATATGACTGAAAATTAATTCCTTTTTTGAATTATAAGTTATTTAAGTTGTTAAAAGATTAACAAGATATTTTACCCAGATTACATGCATTTTTCATTCTTTGAGCCAAGGAATTTCAGATTTTACTGAAATTTTTACAGAGGTCAATGTAAATATTGCTCTTTGAAGCTTATAAAGTCATAGAGTTATTTTGCTATAAAAAGACAACTAAAATATTTGACTTGGATCCTAGTTGATCACTTGTATCTATCTAGCTGTTTGTTTGTTTAACTAAAGCATCCATGGGAACTACGTGTGTTGTAGTGAGCTTCACATGAAAGTGAGCTGGAAATACCAATTAGAATCTAAAGACTCACATGGTACTTTCAATCCAGCTGGGCCACAGCTGGAACTGAGTCCATAAGCCATAATTAATGCAAATATATATTCAAGACTCTGTTGTTTCTCTCTTTATAGGAAAAGAAAAGCATAAAAAGCAGAGAGAAGATGTTCTTCCCTTTGGGAACCAAAGTTGTATCAATTTCATTAAAGGAAATAAACTTGTAGTATACCAAGAGACAACAAGCTTTATATGCATAGTTATATTACTAGAATTGAAGCTCACCGGCGATGTGCTTTATTTCTGAAGAGATCAATGGCTCTGATTCTTTATGTAACTAATCTTGTTTTATAAAATGTATGTTTGAAGCTAAAATATCTTGGGTTTTTATGTGCATCATAATTTTAAAAACCATTGAACATATGACTTTTTTCTAGTGCACATTTGCAAATGATGATTCCTTTGAGGTAAATCTGTGAATTATTATTAGCTCATTTATGAGTATTCATTCTTTCTATTTAAAAAGATTACTTTGATGGTGCCTAAATTATTTTATCTTTGGCATGTTACAATGTTTACTTGTTATTTGCCAAACGCATAAAACCAAAAAAACAAATGAAAGAAATATTATAAATATGGCTATCTCTTTTTTTAACAAGTTATACTGTCATATAATTCATCTATCATACATTTCAATAGCTTAACAATACTAAGAAGAGTTGTACAATAATCACCACAATGTTTTAATTAAACATAATTAATCCAAGAAATCCAAGAAATAATTAATCCAGTACTGTCCCTATACATTTTTCTTTCATGGATTTCATGTGCAGAAAAACATACCAACAATAACAAAATAAAAGAGATAAAAAAAACTCAATTGAAAACAAAACAAAAAATATTAAGAACTAGAACAAATTTAAAATGGGCCTAAAGGGAGATAAAGTGATAAGGTGTTTAATTTGAACCTAACTGCATCTGCTTTAATCCACTTTCTAATACACTCTGAATGACTGTAAGGCTATCCACACCCCTGCTCTACAATCAGAGGGAATTCATGAGAGGTGTAGCAACCCTTCACTTAACATTTTTTTAAGTACAATTTTTAAAAAGTTTTAAATAGGTCAAAAGGGAGATCAAATGACAAGATATTATATTTTAACCGACCTACATCTGCCATAATCAACTTTACAATGCTCTCTGTATGACAACATGATTTTCACATCCCTCTACTGTCATCAGAGGGGATTCACCTGAGACTTAATTCATATGTGGATCGTGCAAATATAACTTTTGGTACACTGTGTACTCATGTTTTTAAATTGTATGGTTTATTTTTTGTTGTTATTGAGGTCTATAGATTTTAGAGATCAGTCCCTTGTCGTTTGTGTCATCGCTGAAGAGATTTTTCTATTGTGTGGACTCTTTGTACTCTTTTGATGCACATATATCTTAATTTTAGTAGGTCCCAGTCATCTATTTTGTCTTCTGTGTGTGCTCTCTGCATTATATTTGATAGTATGTGTATGCCCTGGGAAAACCCTGAAATTTGTCCCGATTTTCTTGCTGATGATCTTTATAGTTCCAGGATTCGCATTTAGGTCTTTGATTCATTTTGAGTTTTTTGTTTTGTTTTGTTTTTGTACATAGAGTGACATAAGTGCTCTGTGTCATTCTTCTACAGGTGGAAATCCAATTTGCCAGAAACTTTTATTGAAAAATGGTGTCTTGCCCATTTGATGTCTTTGGGCCTTTATCAAGCATAAGTTACCTGTAAGCTGATGGAATAATTTCGGAGTTTATGATTGCATTCCATGGTTCAGTGTACCAACCACTGTACCATTCCCAGGCTATTTTGCTTACTCGGGCTCTGTGAAGTAGGACAGTGAGAGGCCTGCCTCTTTGTTGCCCTTTTAAAGGAGTTATTTGCTTATCTTGGGTCACTTCTCTCATGTAAGTTAGTATTTAGTTTTTCCATTAATTTAATTATAAAGGGGAATTTGACTGGGAATTAAACTATATTTATAGCTTCCTTTGGGTAGCTATTGACATTTTCACAATGTTAAGGTTTCGTATCCATGAATGGGGATATTCTTTCCGTTGCATAGGCTTCTTTTGGTTTCTTGTAATAGCATTCAGTAGTTTTCTTTGCAAAGCTTTTTTTTTCTCTCCTGTTAGATTTATACCTAAGTATTTCATCCTTTAGGAGCCCTGGTGGCATAGTGGTTATGGCTCGGGCTGCTAACTGAAAGGTCAACAGCTCAAAATTCCCAGCTGCTCCATGGGAGAAGGCTGGGCCTTCCTACCCAGTAAAGATTCGCAGCTGGAAGCCCAGAACACAGGAGATGATCGACCCTGTTCCCAGAGGCTTGCTCCGAGTCAGCATGGACTCAGGGCAATGAGCTTGGATTGGGTTTGGTAAGTTTTCTTTCAATGGTTATTATGAGTCATACTGTGGTTTTTTGTGTATTTTTCAGATCCCTATTGATTAGTATACAGGAATCGGGTTGATGTCTGCTTATTCATCATATATACTTCCATTTGTCAAATCTTTTGATTTCCACCCCCCTCTTTTGAAGAGTTTTTTGTGCAGTCTATATATAAAATCGTATTTTTGGAACAGTCTTTGGGGTAGTCTATGTATAAAATCATATATATATTTGAAAATAGTGAGAGTTTCACTTCTCTACTCATTTGGGTTACTTTGATTTCTTTTTTGAACTTCTTAAGACTTCTGGCACTATGTTGAGTAAGAGTGGTGGTAGGAGTATTATTTCTGGTTCCAGCTTGCAGGGGAAATGCTGTCAGTTTTCTCACTTGAGCAAAATGTTGGCCACTGATTTTTCGATAGGGTAATTATTATATTGAGGACTGTCCCTTCTATCTTATGTTGTTGAGCCTTTTTTATCAGGAATGGATGTTGGATATTGTCAATTTTTGTATCAATTTCTAGCATATTGATGTGGCATTAATGTTTCAAATATTGAGAGTGTGAGTGAACTATAAATGCTTTACTCAATTGAGATAATCATCAATCCACTGAAGTAATAGACCACCTGTGAAATGTGAGTGTCTCTTTAATCCACAAATTTCACAAGTGGAAGGGTTATCAAACAAATTTATTTTCTCAGTTTTGAGGACTAGAGATTTTCATTCAGGGTACCAACTCAAGGGAGAAGGCTTTAGCTCAACCTAAGTTGTGGGGGAAGTTCCTCATCTCGTCAGTTTCTGTTTCTTGGTTCCTTGGAAAACTCCATAGGGCTTGGTATCACTTTTCTCCAAACTCTGCTATGTTTACTTATTGAATCACCTTTAAATCTCAAAAGCAAAAGATTCAAGATGCATTCTACACAAATCCTGCCTCATTCAGTAACAAAGACAACCCACTCCTAAATAGGATTATGACCACAGGCATAAAAGGTAGGATGTACACCTGCTCTGGGGGGCATAGAATTCCATACAGTGGGTTATTTTGAATATATCCAGACCATAGAATTTCCTTATGAAGAGGGACTATTTCATTTTGTTGTTGTTGTTGTACAAGCCTTATTGTCTCTTTTTGCTTTCATTAGTTTAAATAAATTGTACATGAAGCTTTTACAGATCTCATGATTATCCATTTGGAGGCCTCTGATATTAATAATGCCTTGCCATTAAAGTAAAAATGTGGACCCCAGTGTTGTGCTGGGCTCTGCCGTCAGTAGCGTGGGCTTGGGGTCTCGTCATCTGCAGTTAAACCTTGACGGAGTGCTAAACCAGGGAGTGAGTCCCTCTCAGCCCTAATTTATAAAGGATGAAAATAAGAATATCAGACTCTCGTGATATTTATCAAGAACGATTTTGTACAGTTTCACGGCACAATGCTCACATGACACATGGTCCATACCCAATAATTTGATTATCTGCTATTATTTATATTGTTATATTCACATAAAATGAATTGTTTCTACCTTTTAATTGAAAATTTTAAAAGAATATGAGAATCAAAAATAATTTTACTTAAATAGGAAATAACATATACCTAGGCTAGTCACATCTTACTGACAGCACTCTATAAATATCAACTGCTGTAACTGTTGACAAAGCTATTAATTTACCCAAAATTCCTCATTATATTGATATCTACTCCTCAAATGAATTTATCCAAAAGATAGTGAGAGAACAATCTAATCCATTCTGAATCAACATGTTTCAGTTTATTTAACTTATGAGTGTATCAAATTTTATTATGGTAGAAATTTATTAACTGATGAAAAAACCTCCAAGTGATAGCAGTTTTATACTTAAATACATTTCAATGTTTAAGCAATTATTCCATACTGAGTTACCTCCTACTATCCCTCAAAGAAAGGAAGGAAGGAAGAAAGAATATAAACCAGGCAAGCCAGGAAGTTCTCTTTATTAGAATAATCCCTGGTTTAATAAGCCTAGCAAATGAGTGTTTTATTGTAGACAAGAGAGTATATAGGTAGTATTAATATTTCAAGAATATTTTCTTGAAATGATGAGTACAAGACTTATCCCAATAAAGTAGAAATTAAAGACATTCTAAGATATTTTTCAGTATTCATTAAAATATTTGCATACATCCTTAAAAAAATGTCTGATCACATTTTACTTTATGAAGGATTGCAGTGTTCTCCAGTGTCCTATTGCTTTGTTTAAAAATATATATGTTCTTAGTTCCTGTTTCCTCCTTGATCCTAATTTTAAATCAGCCTTAACGTTTCACACCATTTACTTAGATCGGGGTTTTCAAACTAGCGGGGATACATTCTGATCCAGGTGACCCGGAGTCGGCCGAGGAAACTATGAGAAGTAAGACCCCAGCCTTGTAACCCATCTTAATGAATAGGGGACACAGAACAGGATCCAGGGCCCCTTGCCACTCGGTCCATCAGTGTGTATCGACTTGTATTTCTTATCTGTAGAACGTTGAGATTAGAAAAAAATAATTTTCAAAAATACAAATAAACCAAACCTATTGCTGCTGGTTCTGATTTATGGGGACCCCCAGATATGATAAAGTGGAACAGCTCAGTAGGGTTTTCTTAGTTGTTATCTTTTGGGAGACATGACACTAAATCCTTTCTCATTGTCACTCGATAGATCAAAATCTCCATCTTTACTAAGTCCAGTAGGACTTTTATTCTCCTCCTAGGGACCTACTCATACACACTAGTAGTTTAAAAATGCTGTATTGTAAAAGGCATAAGGTCACACATCCAATGAATGACTGAAGTAGGCAAGATGCCAGGTGTATATACTTCTAATTATCTTCTCTTTTGACCAGGTTTCTTTATCATCCTATCCTTAACCCATTAAATGATGATATATGCAATGCCATGGAATCCAACAGTTATAAAGAGTTATTTCATCCCATCCTCTTATCCAACCTTTGACTGGCACATCAAGTGCTCGGGCACCTGATAGTAGGTGCATGAAAGCGTCTGAGCGGCTGAAAAGATGGGAGAGATGGGAATGAATTCTAGTCTCCCTCCTTCACTGGTCCATAAGACAGCATCTAGTAAGTTCGATGGCCCTTATCTGTAGGCACAACCAGACCACTACGATTCTTTTTTTTCTTTATTTTCCTGATTTTAGTAATTTTTGTGGACAGTCTTCTTTCTAGGGGTTAGTAATAATCTTTATTACAAAGATTTTACCTACGAAATAAAATAATCAACATTCACATGTATTGTTAAGAACTCTTTCTTCACGCACACCGATACACACAAACATACAGGCAAAACAGACCAAGAACCAGTAAGCACAATGTTTAAAGGTTCACCAATAAGAATCCCTTGTCTCATGGAAGAAGCACACCAGCCTGTCTGACCACGAGATGCAGAAGGGACCAGTTATCAGACATCAAAGAACTAAAAATCAGATCAGTGGGTGCCCACCTTCCTGCTACGATCACTGAAAACAAAGGTGTGCATAAGCAAAGGTGGTGAAGAAAGCTGATGGTGCGGTACCTGGCTATCAAAAGATAAAGCATCAGGGGTCTTAAAGGCTGGAAGATAAACAAGCAGCCAACTAGCTCAGAAGCAACAAAGCCCACATGGAAGAAGCACACCAGTATGTGTGACCGCGAGCTGTCGAAGGGATCGGATGTCAGGCATCAAGGAACAAGAAATCATGTCATTGTAAAGGTGGGTGAGTGCAGAGTGGAGCCTCAGAGTCCATAGGTTGGCAACTGAACACCCCCCTGCTGAGGGGTTTTGGGGAGGAGACGAGCTAATCAGGGTACAGGGGAGCAGCGATGAAACATATAACTTTCCTCTAGTTCTTTAATGCGTCCCCCCTCCCCCCATATCATGATCCCAATTCTGCCTTGCAAATCTGGTTAGACCAGAGGATGTACATTGGTACAGATAGCAAATTGAAACACAGGGGATCCAGGGTAGATGACTCCCTCAGGACCAGGGGTGAGAGGGGCGAGGCCTGGAGGGTGAAGAGAATGTGGGGTAGAAGGGGGGAACTAATTACAAGAATCTACGTATAGCCTCCTCCCTGGGGAATGGACAGCAGAGAAGAGGGCAGAGGGAGACGTTGGACAGTGTAACTTATGACAAAACTATAATAATTTATGAATTATGAAGGGTTCAGGAGGGAGAGAGCAGGGGGGAGGGAGGAGGGAGGGGTAAAATGAGCAAATGATATTGAGGGGTAAAGTAGAGGGCAAATGTTGTGAGATTGATGAGGGTAACAGGTGTACATATGTGCTTGACTCAATGGATGGATGGATGGACTGTGATAAGAATTGTACGAGCCCTCAATAAAATAATTTAAAAAAAAGAATAATGAAGGTAACAAATGTACAAATGTGCTTTATACAATTGATGTATGTATGGATTGTGATGAGCTGTATGACGCCCCAATAAAATGACTTAAAAAAAAAAGAATACCTTGTCTCTGCAAATTCAATCCTATATGTATTGAGATCCAGATCAAAATATGGTATTAAAATGGCAAAACATTTTAAGAAAAATTTCTTCCTGGTTTATAAATAAATATTTTTATCATCTTGATTCTGAAAAATTGACACTTATTTGTTTCTCTGTTAATAGTTAAATATTTGCAGCAACTAAATATTTGATAAAGTTTATTAGTTCATCGTGTATATATTAAATGCATACACTATATTTAATTAAAAATTAAAAAGCAGTTTTCTTCTGCTTGTATCACGTTTGGTGTACATGGCTACTCTTTTTTATTTATGTGGGTTGTCTAATGTTTTCTGTGTTTCACTGTTGAATTGAGGCATTATGATATTTTTCTTTTTATTCTTTCAATCATTTTTATTTTGAAGATAAGCCTACCAACCAGTTCAGATTTCTGGTCATTTCTTATCAGAAGAGGTTATAGCAAATCAAAAGTAAATTATATATGTTTACAATTCAGATTTTTTTCCCTGCTCTTATTTAAAAATCCCGTTTGCATGAAATGTTTTAGAAAATAAATTAACTAAACCAAAAGGCAGGAATTATGTTAACGTTTATTTGTTAAAAATCATGCTAGGCACCCCAAAATGCCAGACCAAATCTGCTTAATCTTTCAACATCATTGCTTAATACTATTTGAGATGTATATCTTTATGGTGTGCAATCTAACTAAAATTGCCCTGAGGCAAAGGAGGCATTTTAAATTTTCTTTCTTTTAATTATGTCATAATACCTTTGCCTCTGGTGTTAAAATTGTAATGATAATTCATGGACAAATAAACAATTAAAAATGAGTTCAATATGATCTCCAGTATACACTCAATATGTGATGCTCGTAGACCTGTTAGAAGGACAGTCATTCAGAAGAAGGTGATTACTGGAGAGATCAAGGATCATATCGACTCTGCTGACTTCTTGATGAAGATTTTCTTGATCATGAATGGGCAGGTGTTTTTTTACTATCGTTTCTCCAGATGCTAGCCCTGGGGCCAAAGACTAGGGAGAAAAAGGATCCGGTCGAGAAAAGCTTAAGGATGGTGGGTGAGTTGAGGCAGAAGAAAATGAATTCTGTTTTAGAAAGATTAATATAAACTTAAAAATAAGTGAGTGGGACTCTTACCTTCTGCAATGGGAAAGGGTATAACCCTAACCAAGAAAGTCAATAAAGGAGGAAATTCCAAGATGTGGAGACAAAAGAAAGCAGTGCCACTTGAGCAAGTTGAAATACTGATGCCTATATTCCAGGGTGTTTTCATGGAAATGGTGTCTCTAACCCAAAGATAAAGCAGAGCAAAGAGTATATTCCACTCACAAAGGTGATTATATATATATAATGATACCATATATATGGCATATAATATACATGTGGAAATATATTTATACATGGCATATATTTAGGGAAATATATGGCATATAATATATATTGCAGACATTTATGAGAATATATGGCACACATCCATATTTATATATATATAGAGAGAGAAATATATACATAGATTTATGGAAAATGGAAGTGAAATGAAAAGGTAGTGGAAATTTTCCATGTTTTTTTAAAAGCTATTTTGTATATGCAAATAAGCAAATAGAAACCCTGTTAGGATTGGAGAAATGGTACTGGAGGTAAGAATGCAAAAGAGGCTAGGAAATAAAAAATCCAAAATCCCCACCATTCTGACCCTATAGGGCTGAGTACAACTGCCTTGTGGTTTCTGAAACTGTAAATATCTATCCGAGTAGAAAACCTCCTCTCTTTTTTTTGTAAAGGAGCTGGTGATCTTGACTTGCCAACCTTATGGTTAACAGCCCAAAGCATAACCCACCACACCCACAAAGCACAACCCACTACACCACCACACAGTTGAAAGTACAAATAAAACCAAGCCAAGAAAACAAACTCACTGCCATGCCATGGATGATCC
>NW_022111368.1:10822-12098 GCF_000313985.2 Echinops telfairi
AACAGCTAATTAGTCCACACAGCAGTACAGAGGGCTCAGTTTAATTCACTTCCGTGGAACAGTTAATATATTGGAAGTCCTTCAACTCTCATGAGGGCTTCTGGGTCCAAAGTCAAGAAAGCAGACAGCTGAGTCTTCCCTTGAGCAATGCAAGCAGTCAGGCCACAGGCAACAAACAGCAGGTCGGGTCACCAACAGTCAGCAAGATGACAGGATCTAACAGTCCCAAGCTCAAGCAACGTATACACCAGCAGCTTCGGAAAACAGGTCTCAAAGGAACCTCAAGCTCTGGCAACAGGATCCACTGGTTGGCAGTCCCACAGGTAGTGTAGCTCACAACTTGAGGCAGAGAACTAGCAGCTGCACACTGGACAGGTTGCCAAAGAGCAAAAGAGAGGCGGGGCTTGAAGAGCCATTTATCTCTTTGCCCTCTAATAAAAATCTGAATTTATTAATCCCACATGTTCTTATTAGCCAAGTTGGTACAATAAACCTACCTATTATACTTGGAAACCCAAAATACCAGTTCTGTTCTTATCTTATTTGGTTGCTATGAGTTGGAATGGAAGTGAATTTGGTTTGAATTTTTGGAACCTTGTAACTAGGCAAAAAAACATACAGTAGAGTGAGCAAATATTGATAATTTTTCAGTATATCCAAGACATTATACAAAGTCTGGAACTAAGATGAAGTAAACTTCCTTGCTTTCTGTCCCCAGAGAAAAAGATAAGTTTACCAGTAAGAAATCTGCAACATTCTAGGTTTAAAGAAAAATAATTTTACTTAGGGTTATATCAATAAAAACAAAATGTTTGTATTGTAATTTTGATTTGAGGTTATTGTTTGTATGTTTTGTTTTGGACAAATAAGCAAAAGAAAAATATTTGAAAATAGAAAATTGTCATGGAGCAAAATGGAATAGTGAAAGTGAGATATTTGAAGACCTGTACATTATAAAAATTATGATATAATGAATGAAAATTATAACAACTTGGAGAGAAATAAGTCTTTTGGGAAGTAAATATGTATTGCAGTTTTATCAACTACTAAAATCCCCAAATACACATTCACAAAGACTCTTATTTATCTTTAATTCCATTTTTTTAGATATTGTTGAAATTTTATTCACTGAAATTCTTTTAGAGCATGACTTTTTGTGGTATTATTTAATTTATTTTTCTAAAATTACTCCAATGACAAAAATGCACTTGGGTACAGGAGTGGGGTATGTGTGTGGGGGAAGGTGTGTATGTGTAGGGATATGTGGGGGGGGGTG